>NC_029786.2:101482436-101501088 GCF_000816755.2 Arachis ipaensis | reverse complement strand
TTGTGTATTAAAATTAATTATTATATATTTATATTTATATATAATTTATTTTTTAATATATATTTATATTAATAATTAATTTTAGTATAAAAATAATTGATATATTTGACAAGGAAACACTACTTGCCCGGGGCATCTTTCCCTTGAATATTGTAGCTGACCGATGACGCATCAAAGTCATTTTTTATAATTTTGGTCATGCATATGTCAAAAAGCAAATAGTAAACTATGTGGCCGGCCACTAAACAATACCGTAACTTTTACCAACTTCCAAATAAATAATAAACAAATTTACTAGTTGAGCAAAAATAATTAATAAATAAATGAAGTCGAGGCCTTATTTTTGTCCTATTCCACGGATAGTGGGTTTTATATTTTTGCTTTTATAATGCCCACCATATTAGAAATGACAACATATACTCTATTCGTACATATTTAATCTAATTTAATTCAATTGAATAGATTATTAATCTAATCCGCAGCAGATAAAATTAGATGTGGATAAGATTTTTATGCAGATTGAATAAAATGATAGTTAAGCTTTAATTTTATTTGATTAATTCGTATTTTGAGATATTATCAACCAACGAATAAAATAGAATTATATTTATAAAAAAAATCTCAATACATAAATAAAAGGGTCGCTCTACAGTACAGATGCAAGTTGGTAAAGATATACAGATATTCTTTTTGGTTCACTATTAGATCGACAGATAGAAATTGGTGTCAGGGCTTGTTTGGGTGATGGTGGCTGTGGCTGAGTCAAGCCTATCCATTGCTAGTGTTAGTTGGTGGATTTTTGGATTGGGTTGTGGCAGCATTGGATTGGATGTTCTAAATAATGAATTGGACCTCAAATGTTTGGATTTTGTTAATAGAAAAAAAAAAAAGAGAAAGCAGCCCATGTTTAGCAATCAGCAGTAATAATGGAGCCTCAAATGGAAATTTATGCTGCCTTCATGTCAATTTATTTTTTTAATACTTTCTAATTCTTTTCATATTTATCTGATTTAGAACCATTTATTTTTATTTCGAGAAATCGAAATGATTTAAAAAGTTCATTTTAAAATAGCAAAATTTATATCACATTTAATTTAAATTGTAAAAAATTTTAAAGATTGAAACACAAGAATAGAAAAATTAATATAAAGTTTATATATAACTTTGCAATGATCTATATTTTTAGATCTACTACATTAAGATATTAAGTTCGTAGACATAATCCTAATATTTGTATGAGATTAATGAGATAGCATAGAAACTTAATTGTGTTAATTTTTTAAAATAGTTTTATTAGTCTTTTATTGAATAAATGACCATTTATATCAATAAAAAATGAAAATATTAACATATATATCCACACTAGATTGAAACTAAACTTGTATCCACGCAAGGTGTTTTTCGTGTGATAAAAGTAGGGGTGGCAAAACGGGTCGAACTCGTCGGGCCGATCCGCTAAACCCGCTAAAAAGGGCGGGTCGGGCTAGGATTTGGAGCCCGCCAAATTAAAAAAATCCGCCAAACCCGCACCGCCAAAATGGCGGGTTTTTGCGGGACGGGCGTCCGCGGTCCGTGAGGCCGAAGACTTTTTATTTGACACGTCAACTTTATCATTAAGTGTAAAAATTTAATTTTTATATAATAGAATAGATAGATTTGTCATTCAGTAACTTCATTAACAATTTTTATTTAAATACTGACCAAACATGTTTATGAAAATTTATCAATTTAATTATTAAGTTATATTGAAAATATAGTTTATGTAATTGAAAGAATGAACTAAATTAATAGATTTTGATAAATATATTTAGTTAAAATCTAATTATTTATGTCAAGTATTATGTATGTTGTTAATTAATATTTTTATTATCAATTGTTGACGAAAATTGTTAATGAAATTACTGAAGGGCAAATATGATTAATTTGTAATATTTAAAGGATCAATTTGATGGAAAAAAAATTTTAGGGATGAATTTAAAGAATGTCCCGCCTTTCAGGGACTAATTTGACTATTAACTCAATTAAACTTAGGTTTAATCACTCTGTTGGTCCTATAATTTTGCGAAATTTTCAATTAGATCCTTATACTTTTTTTCTTTTTAATTGGGTCTCTGCACTAATTTTTTTTTCAATTGAGTCTCTACAAAATTTAAAGAATGTCTCGTCTTTCAGGGACTAATTTGACTATTAACTCAATTAAACTTAGGTTTAATTACTCTGTTGGTCCCTATAATTTTGCAAAATTTTCAATTTGGTCCCTATACTTTTTTTCCTTTTAATTGGGTCTCTGCACTAATTTTTTTTCAATTGAGTCTCTACACCATTTTTTTCCTTTTATTTGAGTTCCTGTACCAATTTTTTTAGATAGGTCCCTATACAATTAAGGGAATTACTACTAAGAGGGACCTAATTGAAAAAAAAATTGGTACAAAAATCCAATTAAAAAGAAAAAAAAAAGTATAGGGACTTAATTGAAAATTTTATGAAACTATAGAGACCAACAAAATAATTAAACCTTAAATTTAATCATTCATGTAAATTATATCTATTTAAATTTCAAATTAAAAATTTTATAATTCAAAATTTTAAGTTAAGTGAAAAAAATTAAATTAACTGAGCGAATTAAATGGGTTGATCTGTTTAAGTCCGCTTCATTTATAGGTCATAATTTTTTAACTCGAAGCATAATTTTTCTAGAATTGAAGAGAGTTAAACTCATTTAGAATTTCTTTATCTGTAAATGCATATTAATATTAGTTTTTTACACAAGTCTCTTAAAACAATTGTATTGCTGTTATGTTTATTTTATTTTGTTGATTCAAACAACCTAATAAATCTTTTTTCAATATTTTATATTAATTTAAATGTTACAATGTAATATACACTTTATATTTTGACTCTACAATAAATTTAAAATTTATATTATTATAATAAAAATTATAATATAACATAATTGTTATTACATAAGTACTTATTCAATAAAATATCATAATAAATTAGAATTTATATTTATACAAAATATAATTTTTACATTCATAAATATAAATACATATGGCAAAAAAAATTAAAAAAAAGTGATATGCATAGCATCAGTTAATATGATCCAAAAATAAGTGATGTCCAACAGCATTTTGATTTAAGTGATGAAATCCACACAATATTTCAATAACAAAATAATAGCCCAACAATGATAAGCCCATCCATGATATTTCTTTCCACCAGCTTAGCTTCAATATGGAACTATATAAACGAGCCCTGCAAACACTGCAAACTGCTCAGAAAGATGATCAAGTTGTCCCCCCAATTATTAGCATAGATCCACATGTCACTTTTGTATTCAACTAAAGAGAATATCTGTATATATACATCTGTACCCTATAATTGTCCTAAATAAAATTAGAATTAGATTCAAATCTTACCCTACCATCCTATAATAAATAAAATTATTAATTCAAACCTTACCCACACACCAAAGGGTTCTATAATTTCACGAGCCTCGTGTATTTTTCATTAGCTTTGATTGAAAGCGCATAATGACAAAAAAGTTATTTAAATAATCCAATATATTGATATCCATCATTTAATATGGGCGACTCACATTCTCAAGAGAGATGAGTTTAATGAGAGTTAAAAATGTTACCTCCTCTGTGTATATAAATAGAAGTGTAATATAAAGTAAACGTAACACAAACAATAAACAATTCTCTCTCTTTTATGTTGCAATATTTCTTTCTCTCTCTTTATATTTTTTTATTTTATATTTGTTACCTCTTCTTTATTTATTTAGTTATTTTATAACACGTTATCAGCATGAGACTCTAATCAAATTTTAGGAAGACTTCAGGTAACAAATTTTTATTATATTGAATCTCTTTCATCTTGAATATAATGCTTTTGATATATCTGGAAATAATTATTTATCATAGATACTGGATGTTAAAATCCATCTTAATTCAATGGATCTTGAAAATACCATTAAGGCTGAAAATAATACGTCCCAAAAGGATAAAGCTAAAGCCATGATTTTTCTTCGTCGTCATCTTGACGTATGATTGAAAAATGAATATCCCACATTAAAAGATCCTGCAGATCTGTGGAAAGACCTTGAAGAAAGGCACAATCATCAAAAGAAGATTATACTTCCTCAAGCCCAATATGTTAGAGAAAACTTTCTCGACCTTCCATGCTTCGAATGTGCTCCTGAAGCAGCAATATCAAGAAAAAGGATTTAAAAAAATATTCTTAGCTAATTTCTTGTGAACGCAACAATGAGTTGCTCTTAAGAAATCATGAATTGCGCCCAGCTGGTGCCGCCCCATTTTCTGAAGCAAATGCGGCAAATCATAACCCTAGAAGAGGTAAATGGCAAGATTTTGGTAATAAGAAAAATTATAGAAGGAAGAATAATTATATTCATAAGAAATGATCTCACCAGAAGTGGGATAAAGAAAGAAATATTGGGCAAAATAAATCAATTGAGGATAAATATTTCTGTTGTGGTGGAAAGGGCCATTAGTCACGTACTTATTGTACCCCAAGGCACCTAGTTGATCTTTATCAGGCATCCTTGAAAAAGGATGATAAAGGAAAGAAAATAAATTTTGTTTCAAATGATGAAAATTCCACCACTCATTATGATGTATCTAATTTCTTTGAGGATTCTGAAGGAAATATTGGCTATTTGATCAATGATGGAATAGTTTAATATGTGTGTTTGTTAATTATTCATGTGAATAATTTTACCATGCATGTACTTTTACTCATTTTATTATTATTATTATTTGTCTTTGAAGAGAATGGCAAGGATATATAATGAAGATGTTTGCCTTGCGGATAGTGCAAGTTCGCACACCATTCTCAAAAGTGATATATATTTTACCCATCTTGTGCCAAAAGAAGAATATGTTAATACTATTATTGGCTCAGGCAATGTAATAGAAGGCTCCGGAAGAGCTATAATTTTATTTTCTGGAGGAACAAAATTCATAATAAATAATGCACTATTATCTACCAAGTCTCTGAGGAACTTGTTGAGTTTCAAAGATATTCGCCAAAATGGATATCATATTGAAACAATGAATGAGGGAAATTATGAGTATTTATGTATCACAACTCATGATTTAAATAAAAGGTTATATTAGAAAAGTTACCCTCACTTTCATCTAGGTTGTATTATACCAAAATTAGTGCAATTGAATCACATGTCACTGTAAACCAGAAGTTTACTACCTCAAATGAATTCATAACTTGGCACGACCGATTGAGTCATCCGGAAACAACCATGATGAGGAGAATTATTGAAAACTCCCATGGATATTCACTAAAGAACCAGAAGATTCTTAAAGCTAGTGAATTTTGTTGTGCTGCATGTTCTCAAGGGAAGTTAATTTTAAGGTCATCACCAGTAAAGATTGGATTTGAGTCCCCTGAATTCCTAGAAAGGATTCAAGGTGATATATGTGGACCTATTCATCCACCATGTGGATCTTTTAGATATTTTATGGTCCTAATAGACGCATCTTCGAGATGGTCACACGTGTGCTTATTATCTTCTCGCAACCTGGTGTTTGCGAGATTACTGGCTCAAATTATTCTGTTAAAAGTAATTTCCAGAAAATCCAATCAAAACATTTCGTCTTAATAATGCTGGTGAATTTACTTCCAAAGCTTTTGATACTTATTGTATGGCTAATGGAATAAGTGTTGAACATCCAGTAGCTTATGTTCACACACAAAATGGGTTAACATAATCACTTATTAAGCGCCTCCAATTAATTGCTAGACCCTTACTTATGAGAATAAATCTCCCAACCTCAGTTTGGGGCATGCTATTTTATATGCCGCAGCACTTATTCGTTTGAGGCCAACAAGTTACCATCAATTCTCTCCTAGCAATTAGCTTTTGGCCAGCAGCCAAATGTTTCCCATTTAAGGATATTTGGGTGTGCAATATATGTTCCCATTGCACCACCTAATCGCACCAAAATAGGACCCCAAAGAAAATTGGAGATATATGTTGGATATGATTCTCCCTCTATAATGAGGTATCTTGAGATACAAATGGGAGATGTATTTAAAGCCCGATTTACGGATTGTCATTTTGATGAATCAAAATTTTCAACATTAGGAGAGAGAATAAGCTTCCTAAAAAGGAACTTAATTGGAATGCATCATCCTTGATGCATTTAGATCCTCGATCAGGACAATGTGAACTAGAAGTTCAAAAGATTATACATTTACAAAGAATAGCAAATGAATTGCCTGATGCATTTTCCGATACAAAGAGGATAACCAAATTTTATATACCAGTGGAAAATGCCCCAATTCAAATTGATGTCCCAGTAAGACAAGTAGCCACTGAAGAAATTTCATGCCAGAAGCGTGGCAGGCCTGTCGGTTCCAAAGACAAAAATTCTCGGAAAAGAAAAGAGGTAATACTATTCCCGTTGAAAAAGACATAGTAAAGACACCTGCAGTTGTCCAAAATTCTGATATAATTTTAACGTCAGAAGACGTTTAGGTACCTGAAAATTGTGAAAATGATGAGATCTCGATAAATTATTTCTTTACAGGAGAGAAATGGGACCGAAATAAGACAATTGTCAATGAAATATTTGCATATAATGTGGCAGTGAATATCATGCATGAAAAAATAAGGATCTTGAGCCAAGATCAGTCGAAGAATGTCGACAAAGGAATGATTGGCCAAACTGCAAAGAAGCCATGAAGGCTGAGTTAGACTCACTTGCAAAACGTGAAGTCTTTGGACCTGTAGTTCGTACACCAGAAGATGTAAAACATGTTGGATACCGATGGGTATTTATGAGAAAACAAAATGAGAAAAATGAAGTTGTGCGCTACAAAGCCCGACTTGTGGCACAAGATTTTTCACAAAGACCCGGTATAGATTATGAAGAAACGTATTCCCCTGTAGTGGATGCGATAACATTGCGCTATTTGGTTAGTTTATCTGCATATCATAAATTGCATATGTATTTAATGGATGTGGAACAGCCTATTTATACGGCTCATTAGATCGGGATATCTATATGAAAGTTCCTGAAAGACTAAAGATATCTAAACCATCCAATGAATATTCGAAAGGGTTATACTCAATCAAATTGCAAAGATCTTTATATGGTCTAAAGTAATCTGGACGAATGTGGTATAATCGTCTTACTGAGTATCTGGCCAAAAATGGATTCAAGAATGATGATATATGTCCATGTGTTTTCATAAAGAAATCTGTATTTGCGTTCATTATAATTACTTTGTACGTTGATGATTTAAATATTATTGGAACTCCTGAAGAGATTCCAATAATTATTAAAACTCTAAAAGAAGAGTTTGAGATGAAAGATCTTGGAAGGACTAAATTTTGTCTCAGCCTGCAGATCGAGTATACAAAAAATTGAATCTTTATTCATCAAATGACATACACAGAAAAGATCTTGAAAAGATTTTATATGGATAAGTCACATCCATTAAGTATCCCAATGATCGTAAGATCTTTAGATGTGGAAAATGATCAATTCCGTCCTAAAGAAGAGAATGAAGGTATCCTTGGTCCTGAAGTACCATATCTTAATGCCATTGGAGCGCTAATGTATCTTGCTAATAATACGCGACCTGACATATCATTCGCAGTGAATTTACTAGCAAGGTATAGTTCCTTTCCAACCATAAGACATTGGAGTGAAATCAAACAAATCCTTCGATATCTTCATGGAACGGTTGATATGGGATTGTATTATCCATATGAATCTGAGTCACAATTAGTTGGCTATGCAGATGCTGGATACTTTTCTGATCCACATAAAGGGAGATCTCAAATAGGATATCTATTCACATATGGTGGTACACCTATATCATGGAGGTCCACGAAACAGACAATTGCAGCAACATCCTCTAATCATGCTGAAATACTAGCGATTCATGAAACAAGTCGCGAGTGTTTTTGGCTCAGAAGTTTGATTCAATATATTCTGTCATCAGTGGACTAATTGATCATAAGATAGCTCCAACTGTCCTGTTTAAAGATAATACAGCATGCATTACTCAACTTAAGGGTGGATACATCAAAGGAGATAGAACAAAGCATATTTTCCCCAAATTCTTCATCACTCATGATCTTCAAAATCAAGATACAATTGATATTCAACAGATCCACTCAAGTGACAATCTGGCAGATTTATTCACAAAGTCACTCCCAAAATCCTCCTTTGAAAGATTGGTGCATGGGATTGGGATGCGCCGATTTCGAGATAATAAATGATGTCGACAAGAGGGAGAGACTGTACTATTTTTCCCTTGGTCAGGTTTTTTTCTAACACCCTCACTATCAGTAGTCACGCTTCCGGCTGCGCCACTCTGATAGCAAGAAGTATTACGACTACTTTACATACTAAATAATAAAATAGGAGCCTGTGACTCGACACTGTATCACTGATTTCTTAGAAAACTAGAAATAAATATTTTATCTTAAGAAAAATACAAGCAGGCATAGATTTATATACAAGACTCCTTACATAATAACTCAATATATTATACATATAAAACATACAATTCCTATCCCTCTTTCAAACTTATAATAACAAAGACGAGGGAAGAAAATAATCTAATGAATACAACAACATATAAGCCAAACGCAGTGTAACTCTTCATAATGCTTCTTCCGGTTCCTGAAAAGATAAAGCTGTAGGGGGTGAGAACCTAACCACACGGTCTCACCACTGAGTTTCAAAGTTGTCATAAGAAGATATTTAATAAGAAAACTATTTTCAAACTCAGTGATTATCATTGCCTTATGAATCTTTTAAAACCCATAGGAAATCGTTTAAAAACTTTTTCAAAGGAACAATGTTAAATATTTCACAAATCCAAAACCTTTCCTTTCTTATAAGAAAATCTCAATTAGAAACTAACCACGCAATCAAACAACACAATCATTAATTCAGCACCAAAGTTCAATCTTAAATGTAGCACGCCAGGACAAACACATGCAAAGCAGACAAGGAAAGCACAAGTAGGCAGCAGTTACAGCAATTAGTTCAAGTAGCAGTTACAAACAATTTAGCAATTAGGCAAACCAAAACAAGTTCAAACTCAAGTAAAGCATACAAATGCATATGATGCATGCCTGTCCTATGGCTGATGAGGCTCATCTGTCAGTTATCCAGCCAACCCGACAAGTCTGAATTGTACTTAGACTGTCCCCCGACGTGCATCCCCAAGAGTCTATGCATAGCTTTTTCTCAAATAATCAATGTTACTCAATGGGGGTAACATTCCCGGGAATTTATATAGTGCCCGGTCACACACTTACGTCGTAGGGTCAACAGAGTATCGAGTTTTCAACCTGGTACACGTGGTGGCAAGCCACGTCACTTAATTCAGGGAACCTCGTATCTCAGATATTTCAAATTTATAAGCCATATACATAATTCATTCATCATTTATCATTCATCCTCCAGCGGCAGCGGCAGCGACGTGGGGCTTCGACGGTGAGGCGTGGCGGCGACGGCTCCTCCCTCCAGCTCGACGACAGCGTGATGGCAGCCCACACCCTACTGGCGACGCATCTCCCCTCTCAGATCTCTCCTCCATGTATGTGAATGCTTTTGTTTTGTGTGTGAATGGTTTGAAGGCAGAAAGAGTGAGGAGAGGAGGGTTGGGGCTGCGCAGGTGAAGAGGAAAGAGAGGCGGTGAGGATAGATTAGGGTTAGGGGCAGTTTGGTCATTTTACTAAAACTAAGGGTAGTAGAGTAATTGAAAACCAAATTTAATTCAACAAAATCATCTTTAAAGAAAATATTATTTAATCATAAATTTACAAATTAATTTCGATGAAATATTCTAATTAAAGGATTAGATGGATTAGATTTAATTTTCTTTATCTTTAACTTAAAGTATTAAATGATATAAATATAAATCATCTAAAATCAAATCATATAAAATTCTTATTATCTTTAATAAAAATAATTTCTGAAATTAAAACTATAAATAAATAAATGATTTGAGATTAATTTAAAATAAAGCTTTTCAAAATCTTGGGTCTTACATCCTATCCACCTTATAAAAATTTTCGTCCTCAAAAATTGATACAAAATAGAAGAGATTTCATACCACTTCATTCTTGAATTCATTTAAAGGAAAAACAAAACAAAATTTTTTTTTTGTACATATATACATATAGTTTCAATTACCAATATTTTCATATGATATAAAGGTGTAAAGGGTATAAGTGTTATGCGAAACAGATGTTACAAGATAGGCTTAATATACAAGGTGATATGTTTCAAATATGTGATGGTAAAGCAAGGCGGCAAAAGGTTATAAAACAAGCCGGGGTTAAAACAATGTGCTTAAGATTCACATACTGATCTCATATCGTCTCAATTTTGTTAAACACTTCACCAACCTTACTATTGGTCATAAGTCAAACATCAATAGAACTCTTTCACGTAAAACAGGATTTCACAACTCCCTGTGACGTCGTAGACTTACGAGTTTTACCTTTTTGCGTTCACCAAACGTGTCCTAAATGACTAATGTGTCGTTTACTAAGCCTAATGGTTTCACAAGATACTAAGACTTATCTCGAATATATTTAGAAAGATAATAGACCATGGAAAAGAAAGAAAAGTGACAAGGACCTCGTTCGCGAGAATTTGAAAGAATTGTGGAAATCACAAGTAGACAAGGATGAACAAGCAATAAAGACTGATGGAAAGAGAATCAATTGATAACTTTAAGGGTAACTCTTGAATTGAATGAATTCGATGAAAAATAATGCAGTATTTTGAAACGAATTTAAGCGGAGTCAAGTAAATATGAGGTTTACAAAAGGAGAATATCCAAAACTAAAGGCAAGGCTCTCAGAACTCGAGTTTGATTTAAAAATATTTTCGAATACATTGTTCTTGAAGAATGAAAATCTTAAGGGAAGATCATTTCACGTTTTACCAAAAAAAAAATAAGTAACAAACATCTTCCAACAGAATAGTAAAAGTATGAATGTAACATTATTTCAATATAAATTCAAGTTGAAATAGATTACATAAAATTTGAAAAAGGAGAGATTAATTTGGCTAAGAGAAAAATTCTATATTTTTTTTTTATGTTAAGCATGCATGAAAATTACGATCTTGTTGGAAAGAAACTTGAAATAAAGTTTTGCTTATAAAAGGAAAAGAAGATACATTACAATGAAACAGATCTAAATCACATACAAAAATTTTCAATGTAAGGGAGTGTAAGCTAAGTTAAAAGTGATTTTATTAAAACTTCAAGAGATGGTTGTGTCGCTCCAAAATAAATTCAAGTTACAGCAGAAAGAGGCACTGCCCAAATAAAGGAATGCAGAGTCAAAAACAACCTTACATAAAAATAAATCAAATCTTATTTAAAAAAGGCTTAAAACAATCCAAAAATATGCTAGGAATCACACCTTATAAGGATATTCAATAATATTAAAATGCATTAAGTACGTTCAAAGAGATACAAATCGTAGGAAGAGAAGAATAAGTGACAAGAATAAGATTCACATGAATTCGAAAGGTGTAGGATTACAACTAAGCAACAATATATAGACATGAGAAAACGTTTCAGAAAGAGTCATTTCGCATCTTAACAGGAAATATTGAATCTAGGAACTCCAGAGGAAACAAGAAAAGGGTAGTGGTACATTGGATCAAAACAAACTGAAACCAAATTAGAGAAGCGCAAAGTGTACAAAAATATGAAGGAATGGTTCTACTCACCAACAAACTAGGATGGTTAAAAGTCGTGAAGTATGTCAGAAGAAAGAATTGAAATACAAATAGGAAAGAATTTTGATTTCAAATAACTTCAATAGAAATCCTAGAAGAGAACAAGGTTATTATTTACAAAATTCAAGAGAATTAGTAAAAACATGAATATTGTGTCATGTTAAAACAATTTTAAGTCGAACTTGAGCATAATATATGATTTATGTAATGAAATTATATAAATACAATATTTTTCAAAAAAACTAAACAAAGGTAAATATTATGTTATACTAGATCAAATTCAAATTAGAATGATTTGTGTGAAGTTTATTAAATGAAAATTAACTGAAATGAAAATAGAAACCTTGTTTTAGAAAGTTTAAGGAGTTCGTAGATACATAATTGAGTAAATATATGTATATGCATAAAAATTCGAATAATGTTACAAAAGGATCAAATTATGTTCAAATGAGAAAATCTAAAATAAAGTATTCTTGTAAGGATAAATAAAGACTAAGTAATACTTTTAAATAAAAGCATGTTTTAATTATATAAAGAATTTTTTTCATTTTTTGTAAGGAAGTATTTTATAAAATCAAAGGTTGTTGTATTCAGAATTCAAATAATGGTTACAACCAGAGTCAAACAGAAAAAGAATCAAAATAGAACTATTTTCAAAAGAGATTCCAAGATAAGAGTTATAGAAGAAAACTACTAGAATTGATACATTTTATCAAAACAAGGTCAGTTTTTATCATTTTTACGAAGAAACACAAAACCAAAGATTGTAATCCGAACAGGACACAATAGTTACAGAATACGAAACAAGAGAATTAAATCGCATAATTAGTTTACTACGAATCGCGACTCTTAGAATTTCAAATGATTTAGGAATCAAGGATTATCCGTTGCACCAAAACTAATTCGAAATCAAACCAACAAATACCAAATTTATGAACAGTGTTAAGGTTGAATGTTCCTTAAAGATTCAAGCAACAATTAGGAACCTAATCAAACAAGGATATATATATGAATGACAAGATATGGTAGAAAAATATCCAAAACACATTCCAATAAGAAATCGAGAACTAGAGATTCCAATACTACTGATAAAGGAAAAGATAACGTCAAGCACGAATAAAGATTATACGTCGAAACGGAACTAATCTCTAGAACTTAGTTTCTAACGTTTCCAAAACCCGCGACTCGCGTTATCTTTGACTCGCATATCGTCTATGATAACCCATTAATGCTTGCATATACATAATTCACTAGTGTTAAGCTGGCCAAACTTAATACCAGGAATTATGCAATGCAAGTCTAATGGCATTAATTAATAGACCGTCATGTGCATAAAGCTCTAATTCTCGTTATTCGAACAAGACCTACTACATGACAGACTCTCTGAGTATGCAATTGAAGCATAATCAGTCCATTTCCAAGGCTCTACAGGAAAGACTGCTCTAATACCATAATGTAACAGCCTCACTATCAGTAGTCACGCTTTCGGCTACGCCACTCTGATAGCAAGAAGTATTACGACTACTTTACATACTAAATAATAAAATAGGAGCCTGTGACTCGATACTGTATCGCTGATTTCTTAGAAAACTAGAAATAAATATTTTATCTTAAGAAAAATACAAGCAGGCATAGATTTATATACAAGACTCCTTACATAATAACTCAATATATTATACATATAAAACATACAATTCCTATCCCTCTTTCAAACTTATAATAACAAAGACGAGGGAAGAAAATAATCTAATGAATACAACAACATATAAGCCAAACGCAGTGTAACTCTTCATAACGCTTCTTCCGGTTCCTGAAAAGATAAAGCTGTAGGGGGTGAGAACCTAACCACACGGTCTCACCACTGAGTTTCAAAGTTGTCATAAGAAGATATTTAATAAGAAAACTATTTTCAAACTCAGTGATTATCATTGCCTTATGAATCTTTTAAAACCCATAGGAAATCGTTTAAAAACTTTTTCAAAGGAACAATGTTAAATCTTTCACAAATCCAAAACCTTTCCTTTCTTATAAGAAAATCTCAATCAGAAACTAACCACGCAATCAAACAACACAATCATTAATTCAGCACCAAAGTTCAATCTTAAATGTAGCACGCCAGGACAAACACATGCAAAGCAGACAAGGAAAGCACAAGTAGGCAGCAGTTACAGCAATTAGTTTAAGTAGCAGTTACAAACAGTTTAGCAATTAGGCAAACCAAAACAAGTTCAAACTCAAGTAAAGCATACAAATGCATATGATGCATGCCTGTTCTATGGCTGATGAGGCTCATCTGTCGGTTATCCAGCCAACCCGACAAGTCTGAATTGTACTTAAACTGTCCCCCGACGTGCATCCCCAAGAGTCTATGCATAGCTTTTTCTCAAATAATCAATATTACTCAATGGGGGTAACATTCCCGGGAATTTATATAGTGCCCGGTCACACACTTACGTCGTAGGGTCAACAGAGTATCAAGTTTTCAACCTGGTACACGTGGTGGCAAGCTACGTCACTTAATCCAGAGAACCTCGTATCTCAGATATTTCAAATTTATAAGCCATATACATAATTCATTAATCATTCATCAATATCTAAGCCATTCTCAATATCATCATCATTCGTCAATCCATATCCATTTCCAAATTCATTCAAACTCATATTTCAAATCAATCCTCATCATCCTTCTTTCCGTTTCGTTCACTAACAATTCTCAATCCAAAACATAACTTTTTCTTTGATAAATGAAGTATTCTTAAATCATATAATGCTTAAAATTAAACCTTTTAAAATAACTACTTCAAATGAAACTTCTAATTTTATAAAATTTCGGCAGCATCTCCTCTAAAACTCGGATTCTGCCACCCTTTTCGGGTCCCATCCAAACATTTCTCAAACCTTTTCCAAACCTCAATCATTTTCCAAGATTCAGCTAGTTCCAATATCAAATTATTTTCAAAGCAAATCAGTGCCCATAATAAATCTCTTTTTAAAATCAAACCAGCTCAAATACTAAATCATTTATAAAGTCATTTATAAAGTCACTAACTCAAAATTAAACCATTTCCAAAGCTAATTCCTTTACATCATCAAAAATAGCTTCAAAACCAAGAAAAGCCATTTTTCATAATAATCAACTAAATAACCTTTCCAACTAATTTCTTTTCAGCAATCACAAACTACTCAAGTAATCAAGCAATCAGCCATTCAGTCCAACAAACAACCACATTTAGAAGACAATTATAATCACAGGCATATGTTCTCTCACATTAATATCTATTTATCACAACTCTGTAATATAAATTAGATTTTAAGAAAACTCCTACCTCGATTAGTCGCAAGTTGCCTACTTAAACCCATTAAATCCTTATTCTCACGTTAATTGGCAGCAACCATAGAAATTCTCAAGCAACCGTAGGGATCACGGCAACAACCACATATCTGACATAATTTAGAATTAACGCGGAATGGATATTAAGCGATATTAGAACATAATTGATAATAGAGTATTGCGGTAAACAAGAACGGAACCGAATAACCTTACCGTGGTAAACAAAATAGAACGACACAATAACAGCTTCCAAATTGACCGGACAGCAGCTTCGATACCGGCTGAAAACTCTGATGGTTCAGCAACAACCTCAATTTTGACAT
Organism: Arachis ipaensis; assembly: GCF_000816755.2. Lineage (NCBI taxonomy): Eukaryota > Viridiplantae > Streptophyta > Magnoliopsida > Fabales > Fabaceae > Arachis > Arachis ipaensis. The sequence continues at coordinate 101,485,663 of NC_029786.2, read as the reverse complement.
GCAACCCCATAAAATTGACCTTACAACATCTATACATCAGAATCCTTAACTGCAGATAACTAGAACGGTTACAATACGAGTTTCAGAGCACAGGCAACTTACTGTGAAGGGAAGAATGATGGAAGTGGAGCAGCAACTTTGAGAACAGTCTCCTACAGCAACAACACCGTTTCCCGGCAGCCAAAGGCGCGGCGGGGCAGCCTCCAGCAACGGTAGTGGCAAACGGCGGCGCTTTTCTTCCTCGGTGCATCTTTCAGTCGCACGTCTCCTCCCCCTTCCCTGGACGGTGACACACAACAGTGACGGAACCATCGGTGGCCACGACAAGTTTCAGCGACGGTGGCGCACAGATCAGTGTTGGCGATAGGGTTTCAGGCGGCAGAGGCGGCGTGGAGCTTCGGCAGCGATGGCTTTGCGGCGAGGGCGCGATGGCTGCGCGTGGTTCCCTCCTTCGTGTCTCTCTTCCTCTCCTCGCCTCAGATCTGATCCGCGACGGCGGCTTCGAGGCAGGTCGGCGGCGACGCATGGCGCAGTGGCGGCGACCTCTTCGTTGGCTTTCTTGTGCAGCGGTTTGGGCTGGATGGAAGGTAAACGACGGCGATTGGGCACGAGAACGGCGGCGAGAATCCTCCAGCAGCAGCGGCAGCGACGTGGGGCTTCGACGGTGAGGCGTGGCGGCGACGGCTCCTCCCTCCAGCTCGACGACGGCATGACGGCGGCCCACACCCTACCGGTGACGCATCTCCCCTCTCAGATCTCTCCTCCATGTATGTGAATGCTTTTGTTTTGTGTGTGAATGGTTTGAAGGCAGAAAGAGTGAGGAGAGGAGGGTTGGGGCTGCGCAGGTGAAGAGGAAAGAGAGGCGGCGAGGATAGATTAGGGTTAGGGGCAGTTTGGTCATTTTACTAAAATTAAGGGTAGTAGAGTAATTGAAAACCAAATTTAATTCAACAAAATCATCTTTAAAGAAAATATTATTTAATCATAAATTTACAAATTAATTTCGATGAAATATTCTAATTAAAGGATTAGATATAATATAATTAATTTTCTTTATCTTTAACCTAAAGTATTAAATGATATAAATATAAATCATCTAAAATCAAATCATATAAAATTCTTATTATCTTTAATAAAAATAATTTCTGAAATTAAAACTATAAATAAATAAATGATTTGAGATTAATTTAAAATAAAACTTTTCAAAATCTTGGGTCTTACATTTTTTCCATTGGATTTTTCTTGACAAAATTTTTAATGAGGCAGTCCCAATCACAAAGGATATTGTACTCTTTTTACTTTACTAAAGTTTTTTCCATTGCATTTTCTTTAGTAAGATTTTAATGAGGCATAATCCTAAATGATCATCCAAGAGGGAGTGTTGTGATAAGATCAAATAAGGTGGATGACTATCATTTAATATGGGCCACTCAGATTCTCAAGAGATATGAGTTTAATGAGAGTTGAAAATGTTATCTCCTGTGTACATATAAATAGAAGTGTAATATGAAGCAAACGTAACACAAGCAATAAATAATTCTCTCTCTTTTATGTTGCAATACTTCTTTTTCTCTCTTTATATTTCTTTATTTTATATTTGTTACCTCTTCTTTATTTATTTAGTTATTTTATAACAATATCCAAATGAAAAAAAAATACAACTACTCCCGATATTATTTAATTGTTTGGGCAAAGTTGTTTAAAACTTTAAACAATATGTATTTATAAATATAAAAATATATTTTATAAAAATAATAAAAAATATTAATAATTTAAATTAGACCAAATTCTTAAAAATAGAACATTTCAAATAATATGGAAAGTGGACGATCTTAATTAACCGTGCTACTTCCATCTACTGACGTTTTTTATTAGAATTTACACTAAATCAATTCAAATAATAACAAGGCGGGATTCGAACCCCAACACTTGCTTAAGCAAACTAGTGAGCTAACCACTAGACCAAGTTCATTAATTAGTTAGTTAAAATCGCCTATTTCTTCTATTATTTTGAAACTGCCCATCTTTTCTATTATTTGAAACTGCTTATCTTTTTTATTATTTGAAATATTCTATTTTTAAGAGTTTGATTTAATTTAAATTATTAATATTTTTTATTATTTTCAAAAATTATATTTTTATATTTACAAATACACATATCTCGTTTACACTATAAACGAGATAATTTTTTATGTATCTCGTTTACAGTAAGGAGATATATGAAAATTGAAAAAAATACACATATCTCGATACGGGTAAAATTATCTCTTTACACGTATTACGCTTAAGAAGCAATTCGTTTATAATAATAATAATAATAATAATAATAATAATAATAATTAAGCAACAAATTTTCAATATTTTGTAAAGTTTGGAATTGAAGCAAAATTTGTGGATTTTCTTGAATTTTGACTCTAAGTATCATTACCATTACATCCTATATGTAAGTAATACCGTAATGGAAAAAAAAAAGATGTAATAGAAAAAAAAATAGTGGTATAACTTTGTTTAGGTTAACATACATAAATTTTAATTTTGAGCATATAATTTTGTTTAGGTTAATAAATACATATATTTCAATTATATTCCAGCAAAATGTAATAATATAAGAAAAATGTTTTATAATAGAAAAGAATAAGAGAGATTTTGAGAAGAATTAAAGGAGAGAGATAATTTTATTGAAAAAATTTTTAAGAAGAAAAGATACAATTATTAATGTTTTGTTTGTCAATTACATTTCTATTAAAATTTGTAGTATCAAAAAATATTTCAAATTTAATATTATGAAAAAAATAAAAAAAATTATATAAGGACTAGTTTGACTAATTTTTAAAATTTGAGGGATAAAAATGATTTACGTCTGGACTTTCAAGGACTATTTTGACTAATAAAAAACTTTTTTACATGTCAAGTGCCACGTGGCACTTAACGTGACACGTCATCGTCCAACTGACGGAAGGACTAATTTGACTTACAGTTTATCTTTCACGGACTAATTTGATTAAAAAAATCATTCGGAGACAAAAATAAAAATCGCGTGATCTTTCAAGGTCGAATTTGAGCATTAACCCATAATAACACTAATAAAAACAATAACAGCAATAATAAGTAAAATAATAATTATAATAAGAATAAGAAAGAACAGTATAATAATAAAAAAAAGGACCAATATGAAAACGAAGGTTATTACAAAAAAAATAATATTAGCCATAATTATAATAATTATA
>NC_029786.2:101458271-101482257 GCF_000816755.2 Arachis ipaensis | reverse complement strand
GATTTAGAGATAAATAAAGATTCATACTTTATAAATTTTAAGATTAATTTAATTATTTTTTAAAGTTAAGGATTATTTTGGCGAGGAGATGAAAAAATTTCAAAGATCAAAATAAACATTATAGATATCTCATCATCTCTCATTGCTTCTCCTTCTATCTTTTCATTCGGAAATATATTGGACGAGGAAGAAAAAGATCGAAATAGGTAAGCGGAGTGGGGGATCTTTTAAGATCCAACATGACTAATTCTTTCATCGTAGATAAAAAGCAAACGGCTGATCAATATTTTTATGTTCATTGTGAAATTTAAATTCTCAATTTTTTTAATAGGAGTTTAAATTAAATATTGAAGAGCCACTAGATCATTTTTACGATATTTTTTTTGGGATAATGTAACTATTGATATTTGAGTTTTTTTTAAACACCATTAATTTGACCCATTTCTACTAAACATTGAAAAAAAAATTGAAGACACAGGTGGTGCAGAAATTGATAATTGAGAATCATAAATAATTTGATAAGTTTGATTAAATTATTAATTTTTCATGAATGAATATAATTGCATGTGAATTAAAAAAAAACTAAGATATTATAGTAGAGAATTTCTTTTCATTATTGGAATTCAAATCCAATACCTTAATTATTGGAGACCAAAGCGCTTATATAAATTCACAGGAAAAGCCTTAAAGCCAATGTCATTTTATAAAATTTGATTATATTACGTATACACAATTTTTTATTTAAATAAATTAAAAAATATTTTATTTATCAAAATAAATAATTTTAAAAATTATTACAAAAAATAAATTTATCTCGTTTGCACTATAAATAAGATTAAAGCAAGAAACGTTTTTTGTTTTCGTGGATAACCTATCAGAAGGGGTGAGCATTCAATGGTTATTCTGGGAGGTTTATTCAGAGAAGGACAAGTGATGACGTCTATTTGTCGAGAAAAATATAGGAAAAAACCCTTACAGATTTGTGTTTGCAGGGTTTGCTTACAAAAACATGCACAAAGAACTATCAACAATTTGGATGGATGGGTGATTTATAGAATAGCAAGTGTTACAGAAGCAAAGTATGAAAAATGTGACGATGCAAGCGCAAGCAGAAGATTTTCAATGCAGCAACATGGAAGGAAGGATGGACAACAAAATAACGAAAAGAGTAGAACATAAACGGTAAAAAGGCATGAGGGAGAAAGAAAGTGAATGTCACTGTCGAATGGAATGGGAAAATTCTTCAAGACTGCTCTCGTTAGACAAGAATATGACAACAAAACATACAAACATCAAGATGCCAAAAAACAGTAATGGCAACCGAGAAGTGTAGAAAAAGAAGAGGAGGCGGGAGTTGTATTAGGTGAAGTTAAAGGCTATGTGGATGAAGGGATGATGGAGAAACTAAAAAAAAAAAAAAAATTTTTAGTTTGTGAAAAATATGAAAAAGACATTGCAATAATCTTTTGAGAAGTGCTGACAAATTTTGTAATTTGTAGTTATCAATTAACTATTATCAGTATTTTTAATGGTGTGAGATACATCTAATGATGTGAAATTATTCACTTTCCTTTTGATGGTTAAGTGTCGACCAAATTTTAATAAAAATGCTGACCTTAGATTTTCTCTAATCTCTTTTTGTTTTTACTTAATCTGGATAAATAAGGAGAGTCCTTGTGAAGTAAACAGAACTAGAAAGGTATACATCGAAAAATATGACATGCCTCTACATAGATGGAACGAGAATAACTTCTACAGTGTAGCTTCAGTATGGAAAAACGTGATTCAAGTGGATAAAAACTCAATAGGTTTGAAGTAACAATATTCATTATTGTCATCACATGGAATGCTCAAGAAGCTAGAGGGAGAGAAGTTTGATTTTCTTTTTATAAAAGAACGAGTGTCAATTGATGATAGTATCAATTACATCAGAATTTTCGAAGACGACTAAAGAGGTAAGTATCCTGAAAAAATGAAGAGACATTTACAAAGGCATGAGGCAGAAGTAGATGATGAAGGAGAAGATGTGGAGAGGATTGGAGAGTATAATGAGGTGATGGGTGCAAAATATGAAATGCAAATGATGATGCATGGTGAGAAGAAGGGGAGATTATCTAAACTTACAACACATGAAAAACTCAATGCCAAGTCAAAATTCTATTTCTACAAGATACCTTATGGATGATAGAAAATCTGAGAAGGTGATAAGAAAAACTCAAATGGATTCTCATTTTGGCACAAATAAAAAAGACGGATTAGAAAAAGAAAAAAAAAGACAATGAGAATCAAAGAGACAGATAATAAATTTTTCTTTGACTCGCAATACCCACCGGTCTTTGAAAAAGTTATACAAAAAAAGCTTTTCTTGAAAATCAAGATGAAGATACAAGATAGGGAGGAAGTTTGGATCAAATGGTTGCAAAGGTGATAAAGAGAGAATCAATGGTATTGTAAGAAAAGAAAAAACAAATGACGTTAAAGATATAAGAGGAAGAAGGAAATCAACAAAGAAAAGAAAATCTCTAAAAAGTCTCCATAAAAGAAGAAATAGAATCGTAAAAGAGAAAAGTCGGAGAAAAAAACACATTATAGATATTAGATGAGTCCCTTACTACCAAGGACTTCAAATTACGGAATATGCAACAGAAATGAGCCTCCCTACATTTCTTGAAAATATAGGCTTTCTCCAAGTTTCAAATATTTTACTTGAAAAGAAAAAAAAAACATAATTATTCGTTGTTTATGACAAAAGCAATTGAGATTAGTTTTGAATTAAATTGCAATTATTAAATTGTAATTCTCTAACACAATCTGTGAATAACTAACAGCCTTTTTCTGTGAGGGTGAGTTCAAATAAAACATCCCAACTATATGGTATACAAGAATCATTGCAGGGGATAATACAAAGTTGCGTCATGATATTAAAGGTATTACGAACATTTCCTTTCAACACATTCACCCGAGTAATTAACGGCTTATCCGAGAAGAATGCTTCTATATACTTGGCTTAAGAGTTCACACATTTATGGTTGTTAACTATTAACATCACATAAATATATCTGCATGTGAGAGTTATTACCATTGACCATATATTCTAAACGATATATTTTAAAGTAAGAGAAAGTATGGAAAGCTAATTTAATTAGTATACAATATATACAATAAGAATATTTTTATAATTAAAATTAAATAATAATTAAATTAATTAATTATTATTTATTTTCAAAGTGGTCCCTAAGATTGGTCGAGTTACCCATACTTGTCCTTGACTTTCAAAATTTCCTAACAGCATCCCTGACATTCAATTCCAGGACCCATAGTGGCCCTGCAACCCTTTCCGGCGCCAAGTCAGCAAACGGAGGGATGATCTGGCACCTCCAATGCCACGCTGGAGCCAGCAACGACAAGCTGACGTGGCAAATCTGAATTTTGTACCCAATCTGGTCTCTGGTCCCATTAAAACCCTAAAAGCTAAGATCATCCTCTTCATCGCCTGAGCTTCAAACTGCTGCTGCTGATTCCTTCTCAGATCATCCTCTTCATTGCCTCCAGCTCCAGGTAATAACACATACAGATCATATGCCTTCCATTTCGATCTGCCATTTCTCTGTTTCCTGATTGCTAGCTGCTGCTACCATAATATGAATGTAACTTGGCTAAATTTCAGTTTCCTCTAAAACTGTAATCACTCAATACTAAAAACTATAAGCTGCCGCTGCTTTTGTCAGTTTGCAATTGTTTGATGTAGCATTGCATTGTGTTACTTACTGTAAACATGTGCTGCAAATGCAAATGAAAAAGGTGACAAGGCTTCCTTGATTCCTCACTCTAGACGGCCTGCACTCCCCTCTCTGCAAATACCCTCATGGTCATTAGATGCCGCATTATCTTCTTTCGCAAAGACGGATGGTCCTTCCACATCCACCTACTTCAAGGACCCTCTCTCTTAATGGTAAAGGTTCATTCTCTCCATTGTCAAAGGTTGCCCACTCATTACCGGTTACTCCAATCGCATCTTTGGGTCAAGAAAGTGTACATGGCAGACATCTGGGATGTGCTTCTGATTTAAATGTATGTCTCTTTTCTTCAATCAAGGCAACTGTTTTCATACAACGCTTGCTAAAATTTTTTACATTTTGTATGTTAAACTGGTATATGATTTTAAACTATGCTGCATTGATGAATATTTCCATTCTTGTATAGACAATGGTTGTCAAGCAACATATAACTCGATCACTTTCGGTTCCAGTTGATGCCAAAGCCAGCAAATTGAGGTGCACTCAGTCTACGGTTTTTGGATATCCCAATTATAATGTAAGTTAAATATATGATATTTTGTTAATTTGTTCTTGCCTACTTCATTTCATCATCTTTTATTGGTTCATTTCAGACAAGAAAAAAGACTTGGTATGATATGTTTGTTTGGGCTGACATTATTTAAGAGGAAAGTGCTGGAATAGCAGATTCTGATAGAGTCAATGGTAGAATGAAGATGAACCTAGCATGGAGGGTTCGGAGGTTGGAAAATGACGTAAGAAGTCAGAAATTCATGACCAATTTGTTGATGGTAGCTGTGTTTATGATGGTAGTGTTTCTGTTAGTGATGTGTGACAAATTTTGAAGAAAAAATTATAGAAGGATTCATGTGTAATGTAATGTAATGGAATATATATTGTGTAAAAATATTTGAATGGAATGAATAAAGAGTAATTTGTGGTATTCCTGTGACTTACACTTGATTCAACAAAACTGAGTTATATTTAAATAGGATTACAATAAGCAAGTTAAACAGCAAACTGGATTTATATTAAATTAGTTATCAGAGTTGAACAAAAAAGATGCATAACCAAGCATCATGAGTATTAACATCAAAAGATCCACTGTGATATCAAAATAACCAGGACTGATCTTAGTAGTCATTGTCTAAATTTTAACAAAACATTAAAGGCCTAATGCCACATACTAATTTTCATAACCTCCCTAAACACATCTAACTAATTTCTTCAAAACAGGTAGGTTGAGACAACTCAAGTTCTACTGGTTGGACATCACTGGCTGCTGAAACAATAGGTGCTAAATCAATAGGTTGTACATTTTCTCCTTCACCTTGTTGGTTCATTTCATCAGAGGTAGCAACGCATGTTTGGTCGGCTGTTGGATCTCCTCCCCCTTCGCCCTCTTTGTTTTTTGTAGCAGCCTCAGCCTCAGCCACAGCAGCAGCAGCTGCTGCTGTATCGGCCAATCTCTTCTTTTTGCAACCTCTCTTGGTGTGACCTTTATCACCACAATAACTGCAAGTAAAATTTTCAAGCTGCCTTTTCAAATGAGTGTTATCGTTGAATGTTTTTATTTGCCCTGTTTCTGTCATCTCTAGCACAAGTGTGATCATTGTTGAATGTTTTTATTTGCCAACAAGTATCTTCATGGTCTCTTGAGGCATACATCAGCCATGGACATTCCTTTACTTTACATACAACTCTCACTCTTTTGCTATAAATTTTTTTTCAACCTAAGCCTCTTTTCTTCCTGAATTGTGTACTCCCTAATAGCCTATTTGAACTCCCATTTGGTAGTGAATTTCATACCAACCTCCAGCACTAACTCTCCAAACCTTCCTCCATCTCTAAACAATGGACAACCATCATCTGAGTCAACATCTGTTATTTCCTCTTCAGAGTTGGGAGGGGTCTTCATCTCCTCAGAATGCCACGAATTAGCCCCATCAGAATCGGCACTAGGATCAAGTCCAAATTCTGCACCCAACAAAACCAATGTCAACTTCGCCATCTGAGACATCCTCCACTAGTCCATCATCTTCAATAACAATCTTCTCCTTAACAAATGCAGAGGCAGATGCATGTTTAAACTTAAGAGAACTCCTCCAACCTTTGACAGACACAAACCCTTCATCTGAATAATGATTTTCTTCAAAATGCATGTTGATAAATCCCCCATCAACTTGAATTTTCAGTGTAAGATTTAAAATTGTTCAGAGATGAAAACCCAAATTCAAAAACCAGTTTAAAATTGCATAGCCCTAACCCTATCAACATCATCCCCTGTTCCATTCATAAAAAAACAGAGCACCCCAACAACCCAACCCAACGTATAAGCAATCAAAGAAACTCTAGAAAAAATAGTTGCAACAAAGCATAAAGGTTCTCCATTTACAAGAACACCAGCACCATAGAGTACAATCATACATGCATTCTAAAAATAAATTAAAAAAAATTAAAGCCACTAAACCCCAACATTAACGCTTACCTTGGCTAAGAACGAGAGGAGAGCAACCTCATTCCTTTGAAACACGATTCCACTCTAACCTAGCCGTGGGTTAGTTCAACTTGGGTGATGAATGATTTCAGAAACTTTTCACTGGCACCATTGATTAGAGATGAAGAAGAATGATGGAGGTAGAGAAGAAGATGAATATTTTGTATGGGGTAAAACTCGTTTCTGCTCCTTCATATACAAGTCACAGCGTTTTTTTATTTATTTGGGCGCTAAAGAGGGAAACAACGTCGTTTAGAGAGGGTCCAGCGTGGCAGCGAGGGTGCCACCATGGCACTCCGTTTGCTGAGTCATCACCGGAAAGGGCTGAGGGACTACATTAGTGCCCGGATCTAAATCTGGAGGATCAGTATAGGTAATTTTAAATCTCGAGGACTAAAATGAGTAATCGCGTGAATCTCAGGGACCAAAATAGGGTTTTAGTCCCAAATAAGGATTCAAAACAGTGAACAACGCAAAACTGCATCCCTCTCCCCCATTTGAACTAAGTTGCTTCTCCCCCATTCTCATCTTCTCTCAAAGGTGTCGCGTTGCCACCCACAACACCGCCGTCGTGCATAGCTTCGAGAGACGCCGCTGTGCACACCACGGACGACCGAGCAGCACCATCGCGAAGGTTGCGTCGTTCGCACAGCCCTGAACGTGCCAGTCGGAAATCCCCTCCCCCAGCTGGCGACATTTCACCTTCCGATGTCTTCATTCGTGTCACATAAGGGACATACTAGTGTGATATTTTCATATGTCCAGCCTCCGCCGCCCAGCCTCTTTGCGAATGTCCGACAGCGCCGCATCAACTCCGGACAGCCTCTTTCGCGCTGCCCACCCGCCGCCAGCTGTGCAGTCTCCCCCACAGCCAGTTTGATCATGGTTGCTTCTTCTGTTTATTCATCTCCTTCTTCTTCTCCTTCAATGGCCAGTTTAAGATGGTTATTTTAGTAGGTATGCGGATGATTATTTTATTTCCTATGTAGATGATTATTTTGATTGGATTGGGTTTAGTTATATATAATTAAAATATGTTAGATGTCAATTCATTAGGTATAGAGATGATTATTTTTATCCTTAAGTGGATTGTTATTTTTACTAGGGATGAAGTGGAACGATTATTGATGAAAGTGGGGTAGCAGTTGGTTGAAAAAGAAGAAGGTATTGGAGTGAAATACTTCGCTAAATTAGAATTTGGGATGATTATTTTTTTTAAAATAACTAACTGAATTTTTTAAAAATTTAAAATTTGATGTAAAATAACAAAATGAAAAATATTTTATTATTTATTCCTATTGGACTAAATAATTAGCCCATTGTATCTCGTTGTCTTCCTAGCAGAATTCAGTAAGTAAAACTGTAAAAGTAGCACATCCTTTGAGGAGTCAAAACCTCATTATCCATTCTTATTACTTTCTTAATAGTTCTTTAGACTTTAGGAACATTAGGCTCATCTTCAAACAAGCAGCACCACCAAATTTAACATCCTTCAAACACTTTGTTTTTCACCAATTGCTTCTCATCAATAAGACCCCCTCTCCCAACATTCACAATGAATCCTTCTAATTCCCAATGCCAACATCCCTTGCCTGTTAAATTACTATGTACCTTATTTGGGCAATGACAAAAATTCAGGGCAGTATGGTCTGCGTATTTAGTTCATGTTGCATTGCTGCCTCTATCCTGTATTCATTTTCCCCCACTTTGGATTTATAAATTGAATCTTTGGTTTGATACTTTGGCTTGTCTAGCCGAATAGATGAGGACCTATGACTTACTTTCTAAAAGAATAAGTAATGTTTTCACTTTAGAAGATTATATTCAATTTTAAAAGAAATAATATACCATAACAAAATAAGAAAATGTTGAAAACTTAATCACTCCTGTATTCACATAAAATGTCACGTTTAACACACTGTTATCATCCATTATCCATGAGTTACAATGCAATCACATTTCACACACACACATGGCTACACTAACATAGATCATCCTCAACCCTTTTTTTGTCTTTTTTTTTTTTTAACTTTTTTAATTTTTTTTAGTGTTTTTTTTTTTTTGAAAAAAATAATACAACATAAAAGAAGTCAAATTGACAATATTCCTTCCTCTTCATAAATGTCTTGTCCATGTGGGTATCCTCATTTTGTCTCTAACTTCATTACTGGAATTAGATTCCGCCTAATAAAACTGTTAATACAACAGTGTTAATTTAAAAAAAGATCAAATAAAATTGAAAATTTGAAACTTAAGTAATATATGCAGTAAAAAAATGATGGTAATATAACTCTCAACCTTAATTTGGGATCTATTAGAAAGGCAAGAAGACAAACACAAAGGATTTTGTTTTGGACAATAATAATAACAACAACAACAATAATAATAAATTAATAAAATAAATGACCATTTGTACTCATGAAAGATGAAAATGCTGACATATATACCCACACTAAATCGAAACTAAACTTGTACCTACGTAAGATGTCCTCCGTGTGACAAAAGTACCCTAAGTGGCACTCCAACTCTCCAAAAACAAGGTACTTTTGTCACACGGAGGACATTTTGCGTGGGTACAAGTTTAGTTTTCATCTATTATGAGTACATATGTCAGTATTTTCATCTTTTATAGATACAAATGATCATTTATTCTAAATTAATAATAAAAACCAAATTTTTGCTTTGAACCTTTTCCAATCATTGCCTCAACATAGTTAAAAAATAAAATTAATAAAAGAAGAACAAAGAACAAATTAAATAGCACTTTAAGGTTTAGTCACAGTATTATTACTCTCATTAAGTGCATCCAGGATCCAAGATTCAATAAGGAAGTGGATTATTTCGGTATATACTATTTAGTCCTATACAATTAATTAATGAAGTATTTTTTTCTAAAATTTAAATACCAGAATAGAAACTATGTAACTAGTTTTATTTTCTAACAAAGATACTTAAGACTTAACCTAAAGTGAATATTCATCCTGCTAATGTTTTAAACTTAATTAAGAATAAATAAGGTTAACTGATGATTGGGTCAAGATCAAGCAGATATATACGTTTAGGTTTACTACTTGAAGGGATTTTAATACTGGTATATAATAAGTAAAATTTAGGATTAACAAAATAAACCAATAACTCTGTATTGAGGTTGGAAGTGATTACTGAATCCAAAAGCATTTGTGTAATAATGGGAAGTATAAGAAATAATGAATGATGTATGCCGTTCCAACCAAATCTAACTAATTAATTAATCATTTCTCTCAGAGAATCTAGTGGCTAAGACTTCAACTGAATAAAAGTCATAAAACTTTGAGTAGAAACGTAATTCCATATGATCTTATGCAACATTACCATCTTTCCTCTTGGTAGCTCTGACCATCATTAACATAACTAAGGAGTTTGTTGAATTTGAAACACTCATAATGGGGTGTGTTGTTAAATAAGCAACTTAATTTGATTTACGCAAAAAATAATTATAGTATTTTACTAATCAAACTAAGTATGTGCCACCTTAATTAATTTTTTTTGTTGAGCAAACTGACACAAAACATTCTTGACTTAGTGGCAACTCTCTTTTATGTATGCTTACATCTGTGACCAATATGAATAAGGAAAAATGCATGACATATCAACTTAGTCTCTTAGTTAGCATGAATGTGTAAACAAAAAATGTACTCTAAATTGTTTTTAACAAATTTAATGATTATGCACAATGCACAAAAGAGAAAGGAAACTTTAGGTGGATCAGAACTTCAACTAAAGAGAAAGGAATACAATACATACCATTCCTTCAAATGCTTTCGGTATAGCAGAGTTGAGATCAACTTCCAATAAAACTGGATCTTTATCCTCCTCAAATTCAACTTCTGTCCACCTGTTGACACTAACAGCACCTGCACAAAAGCTCTCCATCTTTTGGCAATCGATTAGTGAGAATTTGTCCAGTAATGGAAATTTTAAGGCAGTGTTTCCATTGTAAAACCTTCCAAGGTTTGGTAGGGAGCAAAGGGACAGAGTTTTCAATTCAGGAAACACTATTATCTCTTCTTCAACAAGCTCTGATGACTCTTCTGTCTCTTTTGACACTATCTCTTCTAATGATTCACAATCTTTTACTGACATGTTCTTCAGTTGATGCAAAGTTCTGCTTGTTGAAGGTGTGAACAAACTCACAAGACCATTGCATTCTGATATGTTCAATTCTATTAGGCTGGAGAACGATACCTTGCTTGGTACTATGCTCCTCAAACAATGACACTGGTCTATTAGCAACTTTTCAAGATTTTTAGAAATGAGATCCATCCATGCATATTCTAATCCAATGGACTTCAGTTTAGACAGCTTAATCAACTGCAAACATTTTAAATGAGGAAGAATTCCTTTGCCGTCGTCCATGTTGGGACTCTGAGAGTAGAATATCTCTTTGAAAGAGCTACAATTCACAGCAAGATTTTCTATGTTTGGAAGCTGTCCGAGTACTTCATATGAAAAAGTATCTGAATCATCATGAAAACATTGCAATTGAAGAGCTTCTAATTTTGAAAGGTTGTTCACATGAAACTGTCCATGCAACATCATCATGATCTCCTCCTTGCTGACTGCTAGAAACTTCAAGTACGGGATTACCTACAAGGGAAAAAAATATTATCAATTCAGCATACTACATAAATGATAGTCAAAATAATCAATAAGACATGGATGTATTAATGTCATAAAGATTAACAAGACATGAAACCTTTTCTGGCAAGAAAATGGCTTCATTCTCTGCTTGTGGACATTGAAATTCCTGAGACTCAAATTGGAATATCTTCAACTTTTCACAGTGGAATAAGTGCACTTCCTCTAGCTTGGGGCATTCTAGCTTGTGCGGAGCAGGGTAAAAACATTTTAATTCTGGCAAAGACCACAATTTTATGGAGGTCATGCTTTGCAATGCAAACTCTTTAGGAGCTCCTTCAACAACTACTTCATCCTTTGTAACAATTTCCACCAATCTATCACACTCGATTACTTCCAGTTTCTCAAGTTTATTTAGATTTTCAGCTACAGATGTTGGAAATAACCTTTGAAGGTTGTTGCATCCATGAACATAGACTTCTTGAAAGCTCTGAAAGTAACTAATTTGTTGAGCAGGATCTGAATCCCAAACATGTTCAAGATTTGGTAGCTGCTCAATAGTCAATTTCTTTAAGCCAGATCTTAAAGGATTGATCATTGTGTCTTTTGCTTCATGTGTCACTTCAAATATTTTTTTCACGGAATCACATTGTCGCACTACCAACTCTTCCAATTTGCATAGCAAACTGAGTATGTGAGAGGGTATTACAATAGACGTGATGAATTCACATTTTTCCACAATCAAGATCTTCAATCTGATGAAGCACAAGGATGGAACTCGAAATGGATCATTCCATATTCCATGTATCATTGGGTGTTCGCTGAGCTTCAAGTCCTTTACTTCCCTCACAAATTTTGCAACCTGTGCATGAAACATAACAAAAATGTTAAATTAATCGGTCCACATGTTAATTGACTACACAAAATCTAGTATTTTGACCCAACCTTAATTCTCATTACGTATACGTTTTTTATTACATCCTTTTTAGAAATTAAACATCTTATATCTTCATAAATTTTTCTGTTTTCCACTTAAAAAAGTCATATCATCAATTAAAACTATCACATAAATTTTTTGCTTTTATATCTTGAGTATTCATACAAGATTTAACTACTCAAATATGTTCTTCTAATTCTCGTATAATCTTATTATTCTAACTAGAAACCTTATTATTCTAATTCAGTTAAAGAATAAAGATTGGTAAAGTAAATAATTTTTTCTCATTACAAATTAGTATTTGTTGTTATAAACACTTAAAATGTATTGAGAAAAGTTTGTCTCTCAAAGAAAAGTAAGAAAGGAAAAAAAAATACATACATACCTCTGTCTTGTAAGTGTTTCGTAAGGTAGAATTGAGATCAACTTCCAATGGGGTTCTATCACCTCTAAATGAGTCATCAAAGACTACTTCTGACAACTTGTTAGTATTGATGGTACCTTCACAGAAATATTCCATCCTGTTGCACTTAATCACTTTCAATTTCTCCAATGATGGAAAGCTTAAGGCAAAATCCCCATTGTAAAATCTTCTAAGGTTTTTTAAACTCTCAAATCGTAATTCTTGCAGTTGCTCAAATACTATCTCATCATGAATTGATTCTTCTCCTTCATTAGACATAATCCATTCCATGGATTTACAATTAGATATTTTCATCTCTTTAAGTTGAAACAGACTTTTAGCTGTTGCAGATGTGAACAAATATATCATGCTATCACATTCAGATACAGTCAAATGCGTCAGATTAGAAAAACAGACAGGAGAAGAAACTAAACTTGTTAAACCAGAGCAGCTTTTTACTTCTAAGGTTACCAGAGTTTTGAGAATTGATGATTCTAGTATCCAAGAGCATTCAAATCCTATGGAAATTAGTTCAGAAAGAGAAGCCAACTTCAATTCTTTAAGATGTGGTAGAAATTGGGTGCAATCCAAATTAGGCCTTTTAGAGCAAAATATCTCTTTGATAGAACTATTTTTCAGTTGGAGAGTTTTTATACAGGACACCTTTTGGAGAAATGTATATGGAAGTTCATCAGACTCAAGCTCAACATTAAAACTCTGCATATCAGGAACATTTATGTCGCCAAAGTGGCTTCCGTCACATTCTTCATGTCCAATCATCTTCGCTTCTCTTTCACCAAACAACATGTTGGTCAATTTAGGAGTAACCTGGACAGAGGAAATGAGGTCATCAATTCAAGTTGTTAGAGAAATAACTAAACCAAATGGACTTAATCTTAAATTATTAAAATTATAAGAATGAATACCATACAAGAGAAAAATATACATATAGCACAACAAATACTTTATATATTTGATAATTTTATTTTTGGAGGTGGGAACGAATATATAGACTCGTGATGCTGATCACAAGACATATCCACCAATATATTTTGAAAAAAGATAAAAAAAATATATAAAATACATTATTTTTACATATAAATCATACAGTAAGAAGAATTTATAGGCACTGTTATATAACACAATTCACTACCCATATTACAAGATATTTTAACCTATTTACCATTAGTAGTCTCATGTAGGAAATATAAAGCAATCGCATAATTAATAAGTACCTCTTTGAAAGAGACTTGGTCCTCAATTTGTGGATCATGACCATTCAGTGTCTTCATTAGGACACAATGCAATGAACAGTAAAAACAGTTGAAGCTTGGTAAATCCAACAGTGTCAATGAAGTCAAACGTGGGAGCTTAATAAGGTTTGAAATTGCTTCTTCTGGTGTTGTTTCAATCCCTGCAATGATTTCCACCAAGCCTTCACAATGTTTCAACTCTAGATTTTTAAGATTGACAAGATCCTTGCCTACTGATTTTGGGAACAAGCTTGTAAGGCTTTTACATGTATCAACATGCATTTCTTGTATAAGTTGAAAGTCGAGTACCCCGTCAGGATCTTCATTCCAAATGCTATCCAAATTCGGCAGCTTTTCAAGTACCAACTCCTTTAGCGAAAATTTAATTGGTAGGAGTGTCTTGTTTTTTGTTATGCATTTCACATCAAATATAGTTTTCACAGAACTACATTTTTGAACTTTCAATGTTCGCATGTTATTTAAAGAAGGAAGTAAATGAAGAGGTATTACTTCGGATAGAAATTCACATTGATGTACAATCAAGGACTCCAAATTACCAAAGTATGCTTCAGGAATTGGCATTGAGCCACGCCACATGTCTTGAAAATATAGGCTTTCTCTGAGACCAATCTACACATGAAAACAAAAATTCTGTCAAATCACAAGTGATATAATGAAGGATAATTAAAAAATGAAAATTTTGTATATCAAACCTCTTTCAAACTTTATATAGTAGATAAGTATATTGTTAGTAATGAAAATTATTAAAATAAATAATCTTCCAATATATCATGACATATCTTTTGTTTTGATTTTATGGACAAATTCTATTAGAATATCATATAGATTTAATTAGATGATAAATCATTTAAGTTGAAATGTTTATAGTTGAATTTTTATTCCACCCACTAAATATTACCATAAGAATTTTAAAAAACATTTTTTTTCATATATAGTGTCATAATTATTTACATGTAATACGTATTCTTTTAAGATCCTGCAAGTTACAAAAATATAATGATAAAAAAAAGTTATAAAGGAAGTCAAATAGAAACTGAATAAAGTCATAGAATTTCAAAAATACTGTAACCTCTCCTTATGAAAGTAAGGTTGTTATGTAACATTTGAATATAGAAAAGAGCATCTATCAAATAAAATATTGTAACCTTTCCTTATATATAATATAATATAATATACTAAACTCAGAATTTGTTTATTTTTTGTCTATTATTCTGATTATGTAGTTTATACTATGAGGGACATTTTTACTTTGAAATAATAAAAGACGTACTTTCTTGTTATTCATTTTGCGAATGGTGGTATCAACATCAGCTTCCCATTGGACTTCGTATGGATCATATTTGTTTCGTCCTGAGCGCAACTTGAGTGAATTTAGATTCATTATGTGGAAGTGGGGACAGAATGTTGTCATCCTCCAGAGTGTGTGGCCAAAGATGGATAAGTGTTGCAATGCTGGAAAATACAAAGTACGTTTGCCTGAGTATAACCATCTCAGCATTGGCAGCTCTTCCAGATGCAAAACCTTAAGCTGCTTAAATATTATGTTCTCATTAGATTCATCATCCTCTTTGCATATTATCTCTCGCATTGAATCACAATTGCTTATCTCCATATGCTTGAGTTGACTCAAACTTTCTGCTGTTGAAGATGTGAACACATACAACAAACCATCGCAACCACTTACAACCAATTTCGTCAGACTAGAGAAAGACACCTTGCTTGCTACTAAGTTCTTTATATGATGGCAATACTTCACTTTCAATGTTTGGATATTATCAAGGATGGGGTGTATCCAAGAGTGCTCCAAACCAATGGATTTGAGTCCATCAAGAGCATGTAGCCTTAACCCTTTGAGATCGAGATGCGATAGGAGTTCAACATCATCAGCCTTAGGTTTTTCCTCAAATACCACCTCTTCAACCCTTTCTTCTTCTGACTTTTCAAATTCAAGTTTTCGAGATTTTACTTCCCAAGTCAACTTGGCGCCTCTCATATCAAATGATAATTTCTCCAGGCTCTGAAATAGGAGATTAACCTAACAAGCAACACAATCAAAATGGACTCGTTTTAAGAACAACATAAATTACTTTGCAGATCTAATAGTGAATAAATAATGTAATTTATATAGAACTATGGCTGGATTTATTTGTTGATTGCTCTAATTCTTAATCACTCACTAAACAATTCTAATAAACTTAGGTAACATTGATTAGACAAAGAAAAATATATGCCAACATTTTTTCACACAAATACTTTTTTTGAAAATTTTGTGGGATAGAAAAAATTTTCTGCAATTTATTTTTTCTATTCTATTAATTGCAAGCAGAAATATAAAGAAAATTGTAGGCAACTACCAATGGAAAAAATGAATAGATTTGTTTTGAAAACAAAAATTAAATAAGTTAAAATATATAGTACTCTGCACCTAATAATGAATAAATTATTTGATTCACATAGAACTTAAATAAATTGACATGCAATGATAAATTATATGAAATAGCAGGTTGGAGACAGAGTTATTTAATTGAATATATTTCATATTTTATAATGTTAAACATGACAAACTATGATATATATTGAGAAAAGGATAAATCATCAAAATATATTATTTTGCCACTTTTGTCGAAATAAATCACTTTAAAAAAAAATAAAAATATGACAAATATCAAATGATGAATACTCACTTCACCATCATATTAATATATACAATATTTTACCTTGTTGTCTTGAGCTCTTATATTTAAAAAAATATTACAAAATTTGTATTGCTCATCAATATTTACATTGAAGTTTCTGTTATATCTATGATATTGGACAATTTTTTTCTTAATTACGGCATTATTTAATTTTCTTATTCCTTAACAATGATTTTTGTTACGTTATATAAATTTTTATAATTGCTTGGTTAATGTAAACTGATTTCAATAAAACTATAGAATCGTCATAAGAAGTACCTGCTCGATTGGAAGTAAAACTTGTTGATCTACAAAAGCTTTCGCTTCTTGACAACTGAGTATCATCCATTTACAGACTTGTATATATAGTTCTTTTAGCTTCGGAAATTGAAGCTTTTGTAGTCCCGGATAAAAGTGTTTGAGCATTGGCAGCTCTCTAAGCACCAGTGAAGTCAAAGAAGGAAGCTCAAATGTTTTGGTGTCTCCTAATTCTGAGGTTCTTTTATCTTCTGCAAAGATTTTTACCATTTTCTCACAGTGTTCTACTGAAAGATTATTCAGCATGGCAAGGTCTTCAGCAATGGATGTTGGAAACACATATTTCAAACTATCACATTTGTCAATGCTCAAATCTTGCAGAGCAGAAAAGTGAATAATTTCTATTGAATCTATGTCCCATACATGTTCCAAATTTGGTAGATTCTTTAAAGATAATTTTTTTAAACGAGACAACCCCATTGCTTTTGTCACCTGCTTATTGTTACTCTCATCCATATTAAAGATGACTCGCACTCCATCGCAATCGGATACTTGCAGATATTCCAAATTCTTAAAGCAATGAAGCAAATGAGATGGAATTACATGCACAAGATAACCACATCTCTTCACAACCAAAGATTTTACATTCTCAAACTTGTTCACTTGCACCACAGTTTTGTCACACCATACTTGTTTTAAGTTTGGATGATTCGAAAGCTCCAAAGGAACCTATAAAATGATTGCGAGAAGAAAAAAGGGATCATTTCTTACCTTTTAAAATTACTGTCATTGAATTTTTTTTTTCTAAAAATAGTTACAAAGGTTTAGTTATAAAAGATAAGTATATATTTAAATGTATATATATATTCAAGCTTTTGTTAAGTTATATTTTAGCAAAGAATCAGAATATATATGAAGTTCTTCGACAAAAAATTTAAAATGACTTAACTAAAATCAAAATTAAAAAAGATAGATGTGTTAATATAAATTATAATATGTATATAAGTAAAAAATTATACAATTCAATAAATGAAATTAAAAACATTGAGAATATGAATAAAAATTTTCAATTGAATATAGTGCATGTCGAAATGACTAGTATAAAAAACAATACAAACTTGTAATTTGGTTCAATATTTAGGAACGTACCAAATCCAAGTAGAAGGGGATTAAGAACAAAGATATGGAAAATGAGCATTTAATTGTATAAATGAAGGAGCACCGAGTAGGCGAGTACCTTATACATTTGAATGGTGGCATTCAGGTCTCCTTTCCAATATCCTTTCTCTTCCTCACTGGCAAGTACGCTTTGTAGCTTGGGCGCTGTTATGTGCTTTGCGGTGAACGTTTTCATCTTGGGACATTCTGTCAGAGTCAATTTTTCCAACAATGGCACCGAAAACTCACAATTCGAGTTGCTACAGAAACTTGTGAGGTTGGTTAGGTCTTTAAGTTCTATATTTATCAAGTTGGCAAAGACAATTTGAATCCCCTCGTCATTTTCCTGCTCATCCTGGGTAACTATTTCATTTAATTGATCACACTTCTTTACCTTCAAGGTGGTGAGTTGAACCAAGCTCTTTGCTGTTGAGCATGTCATTAGAGTTTTCAATTCATGACAATAATATACTTCCAAGTATGTCAAGTGAGTGAAGGACACCGAGGAATGTGCCAACCTCTTCAATTTGTAGCAAAATAGTAAAATCAAGCGGTGCAGTGATCTCTGAAGAGCAGGATCTCTTTCAAATCCAATATCCTCCATCTTCCATGCATTCAAAGTTAATTCCTTAAGAAGTAATACGGTTCCCAATCTTTGCTTAGCTGCGGTGTTTCCACTTGGCACGAACTCTCTAATGTTAGAATCATAACCCAAGTACAAGATTTGTAGATTAGGAATGGTGTGGAGGAAGCAGTATAGAGTCTGGTCATGATGGCTCTGCCATGAGTAGAAGATTGTAAGCTGTTTCAAAGAGGTAAAGAGGTACTTGCGTGTGTTGCTCAGTAACCACTCTACTCCTTTAGAGTCAATAGTCAGATGCTCCAAGTTGGACATTACCTATATACATCAATTTATACAACTCATTATCAAATAAACTCCAATTACACCTATCCAAAACCCTTTACTCTTTGAAAGGGGAAATTTGTGTGCATAAATAAAATTTTGTTTTCTATTATGTGTATATTTTTTTTATGTCAAAGCAAATCAAACCACATACAATATAACAAGGGTTTCCATTGGCCCTCATTATTACAGAAACAATATTTTTACTACAACAAATTATCGGATATAATCTTTTTGTAAACATAAGAATTTTTCGAATATACATTTTTTTAAAATAAAATTATATTTTACAAGTAATTCTTTTCTTTGTTGATTTACAAGTTTACATAAAAAAAAAGGGGGTAAAACTAGGAAGGAGTATGGGAGTGATGTAATTAGTAAAACAAGGGAACTAAAGAAATTAGGCAAGCACCAGAATTACTGAAAAAATGTTAGAAATTTATTATTTTTTGTTGATATTTAATAACCTTCTAAATCTTAATTATTAAATTCTAAATTTTAATTTTTAATATTATAAAAATAAAGTGTATTATTGACTAATATTGTTAAAAAAAAATTAGCCTTTATATGCACATTTTCACATTGAAATTAATTTTTATCGTTATTATTTATGATTCTCTATATTTCAGCCTTTATATGACCATTATGTGGTGGATATGGACTGGAGAAGACAATCACATCCTAGGTTTTGGTAAGCACTCTTACCTTTTCAGCCGATAAGAATGCTCTTTCTTCTTCATTGCCACTTTCTGTTTTGAATATTTCCAGATTTGGACACGCAGTCACTGTCAGTTGCTTCAATTTTGGACACTCTACAATATGTCTCCCTTTGTACAAACATCGGATCCTTGGTAAGTTCCTAAATGACATGGAGACTACCTCTGGAAACTTCAATGTTGTTTCTGATCCTCCATCACATGCAATGATTTCTTCCAAATTATCACAAAATTCTATCGAAAAGCTTTCTAGTTTTCCCAGATCCTTGGCTATAGATGCTTGCAACACATTACTCAATGTCTTACATGAAGAAATCTCTATGCTCTGCAGATTTGTGAAGTTAACCACTCCTTTTGAATCTTCACTCCATACTTGCTTTAGATAAGGGAGATCACCCAAATCAATAACCTCCAATAATGCAGATTTATTTGTGTCATTTTGTTGCGAAGAACCTCTTATTTTAAAAATGAATTCCACCGACATGCACCCATGAACCTTTAAGCTTTTCAAATGCAAATACCAGCATTTCGTGTGATTAGGGAAAATGATTTCAAGCTTATCGCAACGTCTAATATCAACAGAAATGAGACTTGGAAATGAATCTGCACTGACTTCATCTTCATGTGGCCATATGTCTTTTAAAATCTCCATTCCACTCAACTGGATTTCCTCTAACTCAGGAAGGATACGAACCTGTTTTGATGTAATAAAAAGTTATTTTTCAATAAGAGTCAGGTAAACAATGATCAACATTAGCAAATAAATTGCATTGTATATGGCTAACTAGATTGGTGAGTAAATAATAAAATTATAATAATGTAACATGAACAAAACATATAAAATCTATTACAAACTTTATCATTATCTCACGCACCTTTGCATACTCATTCTTTTTTCCTTCTGTGATGAATAACTTTTCCATCAATGGACACCTACTTATAGAAATGCTTTTTAATTTATTGAGATTGCAAGCCACAGACAATGAACATAAATATGTCAAGTTACAACAGTCTTCCATAGTCAACTTTATTAAGTTATGAAACCAACTACTTGAAGGTGGATTGCTCCATATCTTGTGAATCTTGATTGAAAACAACTTCAAAGTTTCTAAGTTTGGAATTTCCACCTGCAGGAAAGAACCAAATACAAACTCTGTTACTCTATTTGAAATCATAGGTCTTAAAATGATAAATACATATTACTATAAGTTGGAAGAAAGCCATACATTTTCATTAAAGAGAGAAAATGAAGTTGTGGCACTCTGCTCATCCGTTGCTGGGACAATTTCCCTGTCATTGATATTGTAAAAACTGACAAATGATGGTAAATCTTGTAGTGCCAAAGAGCATAACTTGTGAAACTCAACCTTATTGTTGGATCCTTCTCCTTCCTCTCTAACAATTGCCTCTAAAGAATCACATTTAGAGACATCAATTGTTTCTAGACTAGTAAGAAATTTAACAATGAAAAGGAAGAATATGCTCTTCAATTGGGGGCACATTTTCACTTTGATTGTCTTTAGTCTAGAGAATGATGAATCTGTAACAGGACTACAACATATCTTCTTTATGTTAGTTAGGTTGAAGAGGCTAAGAAACTCTAAATTGGGAAACACATCTTGAGGTTGTGACAACTCCATTGAATTCACAATATATTCAATGTCTTTGTTATTTACTATCGACAAGTGTTTCAAATATGGAAATCCATCCAAATTTAGCTCATAAAATGCATTTTGAACTCCATGCAGATCTCCCAATAGCAAATTCTCCACTCCTTTGAATAACAACTTAACTCCTTTGAGAGAGTGAATATCCATTTCAGGTTCTAGCTGCAGTGCCAATGATCTTGAAGTTTCATATTTGTTGGGCATCTTGAAATCCCCAGTCGAAAGTGTCTCAAAGTCTCCAATCACAATCTTGTAATCATTCAACTCGTGAAAGAACAAGTCTGTTGGCAAAAACTCAGCATTGGGGATGCAAACATCTATAGTATTCAATTCATGCAAATGTTTTACCTCAGAAAGAATTGAAATTTGACTATGACTTACTTCTTTCTCCACATCCAGTTTTGTCAAGCTGTTTCTTATATGCAGTTCCTCCAAACTGGTGAAGCTCGATAAAGCAAGAGGTCGGGTAAATCTGTTTATAAAACAGTCACTAATGTCTAGCAACTGTAACTTGCATAAGCACTCTAACTCTGTTAGCCAATCTTCAATTCTAGATCCTGAAAGGCTAAGAATTCTTAAATTTTTTAGTTTATTTATAATTGACAAGTTACCAAGAGTGCATTTCTCCAAGCAAAGCATTCTGAGGTTTGCTAAGCATTCAATTGAAGATGGCAGATTTGATAGATGGATTCCTGATAATACTAATACTCTGAGATCTTCCATTCTTTCAAAAAATCTGTCTGGTATTTGCAAACTTGGATCATCATTGTCGATGTGGAAGAATTTGAGTTGAGGACAGTTCAAAACTTTTGGGAGTTCAACCATGATATGACTCTTGTATAGATGAATTCCAGTAAGCCTCTGAAGTTGCTTCTTGTCAGGCCAAAAATCTAGTTTTTCATTTCTCGAGATAAATACCTTGCGCTCCTTGCACGCTATGGATAGAGCAGCATCTCGAACTATATCATGCATCCCGAAATGATCAATAGAATTACAATCCAACATCAACCCTGAATCTTTTAACTTGTTGATTGATGATTTGGATATTCTGTCGTGAGCTTCCCTCAGTGTGTGGACACCTTTAAGTATGCCCAAGCCATAACAATACTTCACCAAGTCTGCAATTAGTGATTGATGACTTATTTGAGCAGAGACTAGCAAAATAAACTTGAGCTCCTCACTTGCTAGATGATCATAATTCTTCTTCACGTAATTCTCCATGTCCTCTCTTGCTTCATTTGGTTCTTGGTTTCCGAGTCTTTGTAGTTCATCTTTTAACTCCGACTCGCTCTTATTTCTTAACGACTTTCCGAGTATAAGAACAAGCATGGGTAACCCTGCACAATACTTGTCAAGCATATCGGATAACTCGGGATTTTCATTTGGTATTCCAACCACCCTCGTAAACAATGCTGAAGCTTCGCCAGGATTTAATTTTGTCACAAGGAAAGTTGACTTAACATTCATTTTAACACGCAAAACTTCTTCAAATCTTGAAGTGACCAAAATCTTGCATCCCTTGGTGTTGCCAGGAGAATTTTCATTTTTCACTCTTTGCTCTGTTGCCTCCTTTCTTTGATTGTGCATCACGTCACTTGAGACATTGTCATCATCAAATGGAATCCCTATCTTGTTCAAGTCCAGTTCATCCCAAAGGTCATCAAGGATCACAAGGGTATTCTTCTGCGTCAACACATCTCTCAAACGAGCTGCTCGCCTATCGTCACCTTCATTTGCAAAAGTCAATCCTAAATGGTCGGCGATATCTTGCTGAACTTTTCGAAGGTCTGGATCTTTCTTTACAGTTGCCCAGGCCACCTTGTCAAACAGTATTGTATTGCAAGTAGCTTGCTCTGCAATTTTGTAGAGCAGAGAAGTCTTGCCCACACCACTAGGCCCATGCACCCCAACCATCCTCACCCTCGAATCTTTTAATTTCTCCATAATCTTGTCGATTATACCCTTTCTCGATTCAAACTCATGATAGCTACCACCACACAGATTGCTATCCGCAATCTTTAGAACTTTTGGACCACCAGAAATTGCTTTTGTAACTTTGGAAAATTCCTTATTTAGATTGTCAATATTGGGTGCCAATATCTTCTTTGCTTTCCTGCCAAGTTGACGCCTGTGCCACAAGAAAGGCAGAGCCCCACTAGAACACCCTCCGCTAAAGCAACTTGTCTTGGATCTGAGGATTTTGTCATCGTGAAACTCCTTACTTTCTTCCCTCTTTTCCGACACCTCCTTAAGCCAGCCTTCAGTAGTTGGTGTGATTTCTTCTGCATTGTTTTTTGCAGTGTCAACAAGGTGCTTCACCGTTAGCTCATTCTTCTCAAGCTTATCATCGAGTTCTTTTATATTCTTAACATGATCTTCATAATTGATAATATAATCAAGCTGGCGAATACTCGCTTCCAGGAGTAAGTCGACCACTTTTTCCAACGGTTTACACACAAGGTTCCCCATTATTTTGAATTTTCTACCAATATACCTCCATCCTGTAAAGAAACGAAGAACATGCTGTAAAGAAACGAATCCACATGTTCTTAGTACCTTTGTTCATATATATTGGTTCATTTTTATTTGTAAAAATACAAGGACTAAGAATAATACAATAAAAAAATTCAATTCAAATTTGTTTTTGTCTTTTTCAGGTTATATTTGAAGATTATAGTATAAAAATGTAACAGAAAAATATAAAGAATATCATATATTCTAGTGTTTTAGGAAATTTATTATCTAACACATATATTTAGCAAACTAAAAAAAACTGTGGTCACCAATCAGATTCTCCAAATATTTGAATAAAAGATTAGTAAGAATATAGAGAAAAGAATAAGATGAATATCATATATTATAGTATTTTATGAAATTTATCATATAATACACATGTTTAGCATACTAAAAAAAGATTATAGTTATCAACCATATTTTTTTAAATATTTGTATACAAAAAACTGTAATCAGATTCTCCAAATATTTGAATAAAAGATTAGTAAGAATATAGAGAAAAGAATAAGATGAATATCATATATTATAGTATTTTATGAAATTTATCATATAATACACATGTTTAGCATACTAAAAAAAGAAAAAAGATT
>NC_029786.2:101441097-101451614 GCF_000816755.2 Arachis ipaensis | reverse complement strand
TTTGCTTTCCTGCCAAGTTGACGCCTGTGCCACAAGAAAGGCAGAGCCCCACTAGAACACCCTCCGCTAAAGCAACTTGTCTTGGATCTGAGGATTTTGTCATCGTGAAACTCCTTACTTTCTTCCCTCTTTTCCGACACCTCCTTAAGCCAGCCTTCAGTAGTTGGTGTGATTTCTTCTGCATTGTTTTTTGCAGTGTCAACAAGGTGCTTCACCGTTAGCTCATTCTTCTCAAGCTTATCATCGAGTTCTTTTATATTCTTAACATGATCTTCATAATTGATAATATAATCAAGCTGGCGAATACTCGCTTCCAGGAGTAAGTCGACCACTTTTTCCAACGGTTTACACACAAGGTTCCCCATTATTTTGAATTTTCTACCAATATACCTCCATCCTGTAAAGAAACGAAGAACATGCTGTAAAGAAACGAATCCACATGTTCTTAGTACCTTTGTTCATATATATTGGTTCATTTTTATTTGTAAAAATACAAGGACTAAGAATAATACAATAAAAAAATTCAATTCAAATTTGTTTTTGTCTTTTTCAGGTTATATTTGAAGATTATAGTATAAAAATGTAACAGAAAAATATAAAGAATATCATATATTCTAGTGTTTTAGGAAATTTATTATCTAACACATATATTTAGCAAACTAAAAAAAACTGTGGTCACCAATCAGATTCTCCAAATATTTGAATAAAAGATTAGTAAGAATATAGAGAAAAGAATAAGATGAATATCATATATTATAGTATTTTATGAAATTTATCATATAATACACATGTTTAGCATACTAAAAAAAGATTATAGTTATCAACCATATTTTTTTAAATATTTGTATAAAATATTAGTAAAAATGAAAAAAAAATAATTAAAAGATATACGAGATTATGTTAAGAAGAGATAAAAAAGAAGGATAAAATAAAAGTTGATTTTATATATTAAATATAAGAAAGAATGACTAATAAGTACGAAAGGAGATGATAAATTAGTTTTTATTACTCAATTTATACTTATTAATAAAAAATAACATTAACAGTGAAGATGTAGAGTAATCTATTTAAAAGTAGCCAACGAATTATAGCGCATATTCTTCCCATACTCACCTGAGAGGTTGCGAATTCGCATCTTCCTATCTTCGATAAAAAAAAATCTATTCAAAAGTAGCTAATAGTCTTCCCATACTCTTGTGAGAGGTTACGGATTTGAGTCTTTCTATTATGGTTAACAAAAAAAATCTATTTAAAAGTGTGTTTAGGATGTTTTGGGGTAAATAAAGGTATTTCTTAATTAAATTTGACCTGATTGAAGATAGAGAGCTACAAATGTAGTTCTTGGAAGTCCATGGATAATAGCAGGTTGTTACAAGGCTATGAAACTATGGACGCCAGAGTTCTGCCCTTGTGAGAAAACTTTTGAATCGACCCTTGTTTGGATTAGGATCCAAGGTCTAAGAATATGGTACTACCATAAGAAAGCCATGCTTTGGATCGCATTGGCGGTGGTGGGTACCCCAATCAAGGTTAATCTGCTGACCAAATCAACGGAGAGGGGGAAGTATGAAGGATGTGTATTCAAATCGATCTTAAGGGTGCCTATCACTTGAAAAATTGAAGTAGATGGATAGTTTTATGATGCTGAATACAAAAGTCTCCATTTAATTTGTAATGCATGTAAAATGTTATGAACACACAGTACATGATTGTCTGTTTAAAAGTGTAACTCAGAAGAATCATGAAGATCCCCCCTACAACTTAAGA
Source organism: Arachis ipaensis (assembly GCF_000816755.2). NCBI lineage: Eukaryota > Viridiplantae > Streptophyta > Magnoliopsida > Fabales > Fabaceae > Arachis > Arachis ipaensis. The sequence goes on along the minus strand of NC_029786.2, from coordinate 101,449,847 downwards.
TGTGGCTGAAGAAGGGGAGATCCCCTCCCAAGAGACGATACTTAAGTCTTCTACTCCCCAAAGGGCCTTTGGTTTTGGCATGGTAGAAAATAGGATTTCCGTTGGTGAGAAGATAGCGAAGGTACATGAAATGTCTCATCCCATGCAAAATCATCATGGCAAGGGTGTACTATGATTTTTCACAAAAACAAGTGCAATAAGTTTGGACAGGGTAAAGGTTTCAAGTTCTACATCCACAAAGGGCAAGGAGGTGTCCTTTACTGTGACTGCCTCAAGTTCATTAGCGCCAGCGAGGAAACATATACTCGGGTCAATCCATCGCGATTCTATCATTAGGGGAGGAACCATGATGCATCATCCAGAAGGTGTGCTGAGTTCAGCAAAAATTAAGACGCCATCTCGAGGTCCCTTCGAGGATCACCGGCAAAGGGGTATGCAGTATCTAGTGAGTTGTTGCGAAGGAGCATTAGCTATTTATTGGTGGTGGTGGTAATCCGAATGATAAAGAGTCATCCTCAACGGTTAACGGGTAATCCTTGAGGGGATGAGGTTTATGCATTGCTCAAATGTTATAGTTTGGAATGTGAGAGGAGTTACTAATAAACTAGCTCGTGTTCATATTAAACAATTGGTAGAAAGTTTTCAGCAATGTTAGGTAACTAATCATTTTCTTGAATAACATGAACAATTATCAATCAAATTAAAATATATTACGTCTCCAACTTACTCATCTAAATTTTAATATTAGAATAACTATCTGCACATCTACTGAAATCAACATCGATATATCCATTGTTTATATTGTTTAGTATTTTCATTATCTACCTATACTTTTTCATATTTTTATTAGAAAAAGTATAGATAATCAATAATATTGGTGAACAATGTAAACAATAAATATATCAAATGTTCATTTTAGTAAGTGTGTAAATGGTTATTCTAATATTAAAATTTAGGTGGATAATTTAGAGATGTAATGTATTTTATTGTATTTTGTTCATGTTGTTCAAAAAAATTATTGGTTATCTAGCATAACTTTTTTTATTATATTAGAAACTCATTGTCTTTATTTTGGCACATATTAGGCTATACTCCAGTCCATATTAAAGAGGCTAAAGGTCCTAGAGGTGGAATTTTGGTCCTTTTTATTTGGCTGAGAATATGTTGTATTGTGTTGGCGATCCATTTTTAGGTAGAGCTGTTAAACGGGTTAACCCGATCCATTTAAGTCCAGTCTATTAAATTTGTAAGTTAAATGGGTTAGATCGTTTAAGTCCGTTTTATTCGCGGGTTATAAATTTTTAACTTGGACCATTTATGGTCAACCCGTGGGTTAAACGGGCCAGGCCGTTTATCTTTTTATTTTATTTTGTAAAAAATATTTTGACAAAAAATATTATTTTTAGGTCAAAAATCTTTAAAAGATAATATTTTTTTAGTTGATGGGTCGGATTTTCAGATAATATAAAAAAAATTAAACGTGCCACTCGTTTAGCCCGCGGGCTAATCCGTTGAACCCACCATTTTTTAAGTGTTAATTGGACTCAGCCTGTTTAGCCCGAAATTTAAACGGACTTAATTTTAGAGACAAAGTCCACCCATTTAAATAGGTAAACGAATTGATCCGATGAGTTTGGCCCATTTTAACGATCCTATTCTCAGGTGATAAGTATTGAATTTGCTCAAGACATGATAAAGTAGGCATGTGATGAAGTCGATGCTAGTTCGATTTGGAGTAAGCATGATAAGGCTTGGGAGTTTTTGAAAAGTTTTTTCAACCCTTGCGTTTTCCGTTGGTTAACTATTGGTGACTTCAATGAGATTTTTGACAAACTCCATTTTATCCTAAAAAATATAGAGTTTATCTTTACACAATTTCAGCTCAATTAATGAGTTTTTTGAAAATATATATTTTTTATATTCTTAATTATTAATCTCTTAATTTTTTTTATGTTATTTGATATTGTGATAAATTTTCTTTAAGCTTTTACGATTAAGTTACATCAATGGTCTTAAATAATCGAAAAAAATAGAACGAAGAAGCAAATTCAGAAAGCAATTAAAAAAGAAAATTTTCAGAATGCTCACGTGTGCAGTCTTTCTTCGCGTGCGCGAAGATCTCGCACAAGCAGCTATTTCTCGCGTGGGCGAATTTATCGCGTAGGAAATCATTTCTCTCTTAGTTGAGCCTTTCATGTAAGCCATAAAACCTCGTGTGCGCAAAAAATTTTCACGTGCTGAGTTAATAAAACACGTGTTAATGAGTTAATGAAACACGTGCATCCTCGTATTATGGGATTTCCAAAGGCTCCCAATAGCTATTTTCTTATGTATTTTGAAGCCAAAATGAAGAGGAAAAAGAAAACACCTATACACTTACTCATTTTTTACACTTTCTTAGGTTTTTAGTGGAATTATAGAGAGAATCTCCTTCTCTCTAGAATCTCTAGAATTTTATTTATTTATTTTTTGTAGTTTTAGGTTTTAATTTTGTTTAGATGTAGTTTGCTTTTATTTTCTTGTTCTCACACACTACTTTACTTAAAATATTTTTGTTAGTTTCTTCATCTTATTATTTTAATTATGAACTCTTGTTGAATTTTCAATTTTTTATTAATGTAATTTGATGTTTCATGTTTTATTCTTGCTTACTCAAAATGTTATTGTTGCTTGCTTGAATTTAGTAGTTATAGATTTTATTAGGGTAAAGTATATTTTTTGTCCTTGAAGTTTGGCAAAAGTTTTAAAAATATCCCTAAGTTTTATTTTGTTTCAATTTTGTCACAGAAGTTTTCGATTTGTATCAAATATACCCTCGACGGCTAAATTTTTAAAAAATTTAAGATCAATCTAACAATATTGCATGAAAATTATGCTTGATTTTCTTGTGTTTAGGGTTGTTCTTATGAAATTGTTGTTGAATTGGTCTTAAATTTTTTGAAAAATTAGCTCTTAGGGATATATTTAATGCAAATCAAAAACTTTTGAGACAAAATTGAAACAAAATAAAACTTAAGGATATTTTTGAAACTTTTGTCAAACTTCAGGGACAAAAAATATACTTTACCCGATTTTATTATTCTTGCAATTTATGATATTTTATGTTTATGTACACCAAGTATTTGATAAATTGCTTGAATTATTTATAAAGTAGATTTTCTCTTTCTTAGTTTGGGGTTAAAAATTTAGGTGACATTGAATTATTAATGTCCAAGTTAATTGATAATTTAGAGATATTAATTAATCTTACTTTCATTGCTAATCTTTTACTAATTCAATTAGTAAGTTAGTTAGGTGAATTAGGATTAGTTAAGCCTAATTGCATTTTCTCAATTTATAAAGGTTAACGAATTAGATTTACTTTTTGTAATTTTTATGTTGTGGTTAGTAATAAGGATAGTGATCTTTAATCTTCAATTCTTACCAAAATTTTTTTAGCATTTAAATTTGTTTTCATTTACTAGTTAATTGTTTTAATTACTTTTAGTATAATTTCTCTTGCCGTTTAGATATTGCATTGCTCTTTAATTTTTTGTTATTTCAATTGTTAATTGTGATTCAAATTTTTTTTCGTAGTTAATAATTGAACACTTAATTATGATTTTTAAGAAGAATGATCTGAGATTAAACTTTTGATATTTAATTTGAATTATGACGTTCTAAACTATATTTTAAAAAGTGTTAAATTTTAATTTAAAACTACAACGAATCTTGAGTTTTAAATTTGTAAATTTTTTAAAGTAGTGTTTAACTAGCGTCAATTCTATTTTCTACAGAAGTCAAAGGTCGCCTCTTTTATCATAAGAGAGCATAGAGATTTAGTGGGACAATGGGTGATTGTGGGCTAGCGGATCGGACCTGGGGCTAAAGGTGCGCTACACACATGAGCCAGACCTATGCACGGTCATTAGTTTATTGCAATTTTTTTTTTTTTTTTGCTTAAAATATTGGCCTTCTACCATTATTTTTATACAATGTTCTATCTATTAAAAGTATTGATCTTCTACAACTATTTTCACAAAAAGTTTCATCTGCTAAATTTTTTACCACTATTTTTACACAATATTTTATCTAAATCACCTATTGCATATGTTTTTTTCAAGAATTTTTTTATCGTTCTACCACTCTATTTTTATTATTAAATTTGTATTTAATATTATGTGTGATATAAAATAAAAAAAAATTGTATTTTTTGAATCATTTATCGAAACGTTATCTTTAAAATAAGTAATTTTATAACTAAAAATCCAAATAAAAAATAACTTAAATTGCTACTAATAAAAATTCTTATAGTTTAAACCCTCTTTTCAAAAGAACTTATTTAAAAAATTTATCCAAACTGAACTTAAACAATTAAAAAAGAACCTATCATAAAAATTAGGCAGCATGTTGTCACGGTAAATTTTAGAAGGTTAAATTTAACAGTGTTTGTAGAGTTTTCTAGAGTATTTGATAATGCTCTAGATGGTTCCGGAACGTTCTAGAATGTCCTAGAAGGTCCCGGAATACTCTAGAAGGTTCTAGAATACTCTAGAAGGCCATAGAGTATTCTAGAAGAGTGTGGTTGTATATGTGAGTATAAAGAGTAGTATGGAAGAATCTAGAAGTATTTAGAGAGTTGTGGTATGATGGATATTTGTAAAGAAGGTTCTAGATGATTAATCTAGACCGTTGATTAGATTTAATCCTAACCATCCATTGAGGAGGTGGATGGCTATAAATAGGGGTGAAAGTTAGAGTTATATGTGTGTGAATCATTTGTAAACACACTTGAGCAATAAAGTGTTCTTCCACCAAAGCTTCATTTCTCTTGTGTTCTCTTATATTCTTAGCTTTCTTGCTAAGTATTGAGGGTTAGGCTGACTTGGTCTTAGCTCAAGAGGTTGAGTAAGTCCGAGTGCCGGCACGGTAGCGTTGCAGTGTGTCCAAGGCCGTGACAATTTTGGTATCAGAGCAAGGTTCGAGAGGGAGCACAAGTCGCTTGTGGGAATGGCTTCTAGTATCACCATGGAGCATGTTGAGTCTCAAAGGGGAAGGGATACTATTCTTTCTCAATGGAGAGGCAAGAAGGTCCGTTCTTCAAGTGAGCCTAGAGGTAAGGACTCTAACTTCTTAGAAGAAAGAGTTTCTATGTTGGAAAATGTTCTATCCTCTATGGATGAGCAAAAGAAAGGCTTGATGTATGTCAAAGCCTTTATCAATGAAAAACCCGTCATGGCTATGATCGACACTGGTGCTACACACAACTTCATCACGCCTGATGAAACAAAGAGGCTTGGGTTGAAGATCACTGAAAGGAATGGCTGGTTCAAACCCGTGAACACCAAGGGTGAACCCCTTAAGGGAGTAGCAAAAGGGGTTGAGATGACTCTTGGTTCTTGGAAGGGCCTTGTAGATTTCTTAGTAGCACCCATGGATGATTTTAAAATAGTCATCGGGCTCGATTTGCAAAGGAAGGCAAATATAATACCTATGCTATACTACGACGTAGTATGTGTCATGGAGAAAGGGTCTCCATGCATGGTCCCTACAGTCTCTAAAGTTGGAGGACCACCGATACTCTCTGCTATGCAACTCAAGAAAAGGTTCAAGAAGGGAGGGATTACATATTTGGCTCTATTACAAGAGGAGTCAACATCTGAAAGAGAAGACGTCCCTCCAAAAATCAAGGAAGTCCTTGAAGAAAATAAGGATGTGATGCCTCCCGAGTTGCCAAAACAACTACCCCCTAGGAGGAAAGTGGACCACAAGATTGAATTGGAGTTAGGAGCAAAGCCGCCCGCCTCAACACCTTATAGGATGGCACCGCCAGAACTCGATGAGTTGAAGAAGCAACTCAAGGATTTGCTAGATGCTGGGTTCATCCGTCCATCGAAGGCACCTTATGGCGCACCAGTCTTGTTCCAAAAGAAGCATGATGGTTCATTAAGACTATGTATCGACTATCGAGCACTTAACAAGGTAACCATCAAGAACAAATACCCCATTCCTTTGATAGCCGATTTGTTTGATCAACTTGGTAGAGCTAAGTGGTTCTCAAAGCTAGATTTGAGGTCAGGATATCACCAAGTGAGAATTGCCGATGGTGATGAACCTAAGACCACGTGTGTCACGAGGTATGGATCGTATGAGTGGTTGGGGATGCCTTTTGGCTTGACCAATGCTCCTGCGAACTTCTGTACCTTGATGAACGAGATTTTTCGACCTTACCTTGATCGGTTTGTAGTGGTCTACTTGGATGACATTGTTGTCTATAGCAATACTTTGGAGGAACATGTAGAACACTTACAAACCGTGTTCAAGATCTTGCGAGAGAACAACCTATATGTGAAGAAGGAAAAGTGTTCCTTTGCAAGGGACGAAGTCCACTTCTTGGGACACATCATTAAAGGTGGAATTCTCTGCATGGATCAAGGAAAGGTAAAGGCTATCAAAGAGTGGAAGCCGCCAAACAATGTATCTGAATTGAGGTCATTCCTTGGGTTGGCTAATTACTATCGGAGGTTTATCAAGGGATATTCCGCCAAGACTGCACCATTAACTGATCTTCTCAAGAAGAACCACACTTGGGAATGGTCAAAGGAGTGTCAAAAGGCCTTTGATGAGTTGAAGGCTGCTATCACAGAAGGTCCAGTACTAGCACTATCCGACTACTCAAAGGTATTTGAAGTCCACACTGATGCTTCTGACTATGCCATTGGAGGGGTTCTAATGCAAGAAGGACATCCGATTGCCTTTGAGAGTCGCAAGTTGAATGATACAGAGAGGCGATACACCGTCCAAGAGAAGGAGATGACCGCGGTAGTGCATTGTTTGAGAACTTGGCGTCACTACTTGCTTGGTTCACACTTCATCATCAAGACAGACAATGTGGCTACAAGTTACTTCCAAACTCAAAAGAAGTTAAGCCCCAAACAAGCTAGATGGCAAGACTTATTGGCTGAGTTTGATTTTGAGTTTGAATACAAGTCAGGTAAGACTAATGTGGTAGCAGATGCGTTGAGTCGCAAGGCTGAATTGACGGCCATTTCTATGGTTGGAGGAGATATTGTGCAGACCATCAAGGAAGGGTTGCATCACGATCCATTAGCCAAGAAGTTGGTGGAGTTGGCTAGAGAAGGTAAGACCAAAAGATTTTTGTTAGAAAACGACCTTCTCTACACTAAAGGGAGAAGACTATACGTCCCTAAATGGGAAAATCTAAGAAGAAAATTAGTGAGGGAATGCCACGACACCAAGTGGGCTGGTCACCAAGGTCAGCAAAGGATCTTGGCACTCATTGAATCTTCTTATTATTGGCCTCAAATGAGAGATCAAGTGGAAATGGCTCCCGATAACCGAAGCTAGCTGGGAAACTCGCGAAGATCTGTGGCAATTCCAAGAACACCTACAGCGCTATCATGAACAGAACGCGACGAGGACGTCTGCGCATTAGGTGGGGGAGAATGTCACGGTAAATTTTAGAAGGTTAAATTTAACAGTGTTTGTAGAGTTTTCTAGAGTATTTGATAATGCTCTAGATGGTTCCGAAACGTTCTAGAATGTCCTAGAAGGTCCCGGAATACTCTAAAAGGTTCTAGAATACTCTAGAAGGCCATAGAGTATTCTAGAAGAGTGTGGTTGTATATGTGAGTATAAAGAGTAGTATGGAAGAATCTAGAAGTATTTAGAGAGTTGTGGTATGATGGATATTTGTAAAGAAGGTTCTAGATGATTAATCTAGACCGTTGATTAGATTTAATCCTAACCATCCATTGAGGAGGTGGATGGCTATAAATAGGGGTGAAAGTTAGAGTTATATGTGTGTGAATCATTTGTAAACACACTTGAGCAATAAAGTGTTCTTCCACCAAAGCTTCCTTTCTCTTGTGTTCTCTTATATTCTTAACTTTCTTGCTAAGTATTGAGAGTTAGGCTGACTTGGTCTTAGCTCAAGATGTTGAGTAAGTCCGAGTGCCGACACGGTAGCGTTGGAGTGTATCCAAGGCCGTGACAATGTGTATATGTTATTAGGTTTAAAATTAAATTACCGTTTCTGACCACGAATAATTTCAACGTTAACAAATTTAATCATAAAAAAACAAAATTAAAGTTGTATCTATACAAAATATATTTCAGTCAACAAAAATACTTAAATGCCAAAAATGTTATAAACAAAATTTAAATTACCTTTCTTCTAACGCTATTTTCATTCCCAAATTCATTCATTCCTAACCCAACCCCACTCCTTGATCCCTCCCTCAACCCCCTTTCGTTACCGTTTTCTTTTTTGTAGTTATCAGTGGCAAATTGTTAAGATCTAATGGATTTTCTTATTCTCTATGGAAAAAAAACAATCAAAGAAGCCTTCACATAAAAAAAAGAAGGAAAAATATATATTAATACGAGGATCTAGCCAATACTCTATTCTTTCTTTCATACGAAGAGAAGATAGAACCAAAAGCATTTTTTAAAATTTGCAAGAGTCACTTTCAGTTTGGGACTGCGATATAAGAGAGGCTAGTTGAGTGATGGTGGAAGATAAAGAGTTTTAAAGTTCTCTATCATGTAACTCTCTCTCTTTCTCACACACAAAATTGAATGAACAATAGAAGATTGGATCTCATGGGATTTGAAAAAGGCGATGATTATGGTGGGAGGAGGAGATTGATTAAGAATGAAATAGATTTTGGAACGAAATTAAGGTTTAAAAAAAAGGATAATTTATTTTTTTTATAATTTTTAGTATTTAAGTAATTTTATCGATAATA
>NC_029786.2:101438729-101441075 GCF_000816755.2 Arachis ipaensis | reverse complement strand
AGTTTTCACCTTATTTTTTAGTAAGATTTGTTAGTATTTAAATTATCTATTGTTAAAAATAATATATTATTAATGAAGACTCACGTACAGTTATTTTCACGTAGGGGTGAGCATGGGTCGGTTTGGTTCGAATTTATGGTAAAATTAGAACCGAACCGATCAAAATGTAATTGGTTCGGTTTGGTTTAGATTTGCATTTTTTTGTATATATACCCGAACCAAACCAAACCGATTAAGAACGGATTGGTTCGGTTCGGATAATTGGATACCCGATGACTTTGAAATTCATAAAAAAAAACCAAATTTTTATCTTAAAAATTCAACAAGTACAATAAACATGTAATATCAATAGAAATAATCCAAAAATATTAAACACCAAATACATTAAAAATTAAACTCATTAAAATCCAAACATATTAATAATGAATAATCATTATCTAATGGAAAAATCATATATATTTTTTATTTAATTAATATATGATCAGGTTCGCGGGTTGGTTCGGGTTCCGTACCCCCAAAACTGATATCCAAACCAATCACTAACATAAGTCATTAGTTTGGTTCGGGTTGGACCCGATTACCGTTGGTTTCAGGACTAATTTAATTGGTTCGGTTCGGGTTCGAATGAGTAATCGGGTACTCGCTACCCGTGCTCAAATTTCATGTGAAGTTAATATCTAAAAACTTGTAATTTAATTATTTTTAATTATCAACTTCACTTGAAAACAACTAAATTTTCACCTATTTTTCTCTAGTTGCGTCCCTGCTCATACCTTCTTTAATTTTTTCACAAATCCAAACTCCTGTTCTGTAAAAACTCATTTTGTAGTAGATGTAATGGGTTAAATTATTTTTTTTAAGAACAAATGCTAAAAATTTTAAATCAGCTAACTCCAATAATAATTTAAGTATACCCTTTACAATAATAATTTAAATATAAATTACACTTATTATTAATTAACTAATCTTATTAAGAGTCCTTAGAAGAAATTTAATTTCCCTTTCGTAAACATTTACATGTTCATCTCAGTCATCGATTCCAACCAAAAAAGAAAAAAGAAAAAAATAACAACACAGGTAGCACTTTAGGACCATACCTTGAGAGCAAAACAAATTACTAATAGTAGTAATGAGGCACTTCTTATCGTTCAGCAGCTAACTCCGTTGTTGGTTCTACATCTTTTTTTATCCTCCAGTTGCGTCTCCCCCCCTCACATTTTCTTCCCCTTTTTCAATACTCAAAAGTATTTTCAAGCTTCAGCCCTGCAAAATTCATTCTCAAGTCAAATGAGTTTACCAAAATTTGTTAATATTAAAGGCCACTACTTTTGCTTATTATAAACCTATACGTTGCTTTATATGAAACTTTTAAGTAGAGTTCATGTATAAAGCCACTACACAGATGAATTATCCGAATAAAGTTCGTTTTCTTTTGTAACTATCTAGTTACTTGATTAATTCCAAAGAATCATTAATACAGACATAAACAACAAAGAAACAAATCTTTAATTTGTATGTATAAACAAACCTTTAATTATTTCTTGATGACTATTGTTCCGGGCAACAAACTCATCAAGAGAGAGGACAAGTTAGAAGTTGTGTTATGATGAGTCTATTATTGTATTGTAACTGTATAAGATATATTTTAAAGGGAAAAATAGTAATTTTATATATTTGGGGTATTTACAATATTCGCTACTCTCAACCAAAAATATATCACTGAAATATGCAGCAAAAATAATTAAAGAAAAACTGCGCTAATAGTTTTTATTTTTCATTTTTTGGTATTAATAGTTTTTATTTTCACTTATTAGGGCATCTTATTCTTTTGACCAAGCGGAACAATTTAAAACTAGGTAAACAAAATATTTATTTATGTAAGTTTTACTTTACGAAAATAATTTTTCTTAGTAAAAACTAAAATAAAAAATTAATATTTGATGAACCAAAAAATTAAAACACACCCGCTGCATACACACAAGACACAACTCCAATTATTGATAGAAAGAGAAGCCTCACATGATCAAAGGCACAAAAATTGGAAGTGCTTAAAATTCAAAAGATAATATGTGCCTTTTGAACCATTTATTGGTCTAATACATGGCCCAGTGACTAATAATTGTACCTTAATCTTTTTGCTTTATGTCCTTATCAACAAAGTGAAAACAAGATTGGAGTAGCAGTGTAGCACATTCATGATTCATCACCATTATTTAGGATCGTTGGATCGGCACCAGATTCAAGTTCAACTCTCTCTCTCTCTCTCCTTTTTTGTTTTGGGTCTTCTTGTGTCTACTGTTGTATATTTTCTCCAATTGAGAAGAAGACAAATTTGCATATGTCCAA
>NC_029786.2:101424629-101438608 GCF_000816755.2 Arachis ipaensis | reverse complement strand
AATATTTATATTGTATTAAATATTTTATTTGACTTTAAGAATTGAGTCATATTATCAACTCACCTCTTTTTTTAACTATGTAATTCATAAAGATCAAGTTACAACAGGCTTTATTTTCTGGGTTTAAGTTTAACCCAAGTAGTGAAATATAGGAATTCATAAAGTGAGTCTGTGAGTGTGACTAAGTATGTGTTAATGTTAGTGTAAGACCAAAACATGGATATGCATTTATATTGTTATGAATATTTGGTGAGACATCAATGGTATGGATAAAGATAATATCAAATTGTTGTCAAAATATGAATCTTTTAGATATGTTATTTAGATTTATCTTTGTTTAGTATTATTTGATGGGATATGAGAGTTTTGGAGAAAATTTTTATATCCAATCAATTATTTGATCGAAAAGTTCATGCATAAACATAATATTTCGTGTATGTTCTCATAAAATTGATGAAATGATATGTATAGCTTATTTCTTAAGGCTTATGCCATGAAATTGATGAAATTATAACGTAGTTTTGATTTTTTTTTTTTTTCAGGTTCTATCTAATGGAATTTACAAGAGTTGCATGCAGAGGAGAACATCACTTGTTTTCTTTTAAAGTGTAAATGCAAAGTGGTGATTGCTCCAAAAGAACTTATCAACAATGAGAATCCAAGAGTGTATCTAGATTTTACATGGCCAACTACTTTTTTTGAATTTACTTCACACACACAGAAATTATAGATCTGATGCAAGAACTATTGATGCTTTCTCAAGGTGGCTAATAAAGGCAACAAAAGTACATAACAGCATGAGTTTTAGCTTCAAACGTTATATTGCTTCACTTATATACTCTGCCAATTTTCAAGCTCATGTAAGTTTTTCCTTTATTTATTTTATAAGGCTATAGCTATGGCAATGTAAAAGGAGAAGAGATTCTTTAAGTGGATACACATTTTGACCTTGACTGTGTGTTTAATTTGGAGAATGCATGAGAGATCTGTAATAAGGGTGCAGCATATTTTTATTTTCTGAGGAGATTCTGATTTGTCCATTGAATCAACAATCTATTCAATCTCTCTCTATCGTTTACTATCATGGAGTAGTGTTTTATTTAGCTCTCGGAGTATACTCCAGCATCCAAATTCATCTCCATTTAATAACTCACATTGTTGAATAGGTAGAGATCTTGATGGATCTTGAAAGCATCTCTAAATAACATATTTACCAAGAAAATGAGCAGTTTTTTTCTTGAGATCAGAGTTTCTACAAACGAATTCAGGAGCTACAAATGTCTCTTGAGATTTTTAGGAAGAAAACGACTTTGTAATGAGAGTGAATAACCACATCATCACACTGATCAAAACAAAAAATATAATTTTTTTTACCTATTTGTCGCTGTTTTTAGAATTAATTACTAAATTACTTAAGGAATGGAGAACAACTTAGTTATTATTAGGCCAAAATGCCAAAACAAAAAAGTCTACAAGAAAATCACTTGCCTTCTTCTATGGCCAAGAAATGAAGGACAAAATTGTCAATCCACCAAAAAACTAATTACCGAAGAGAATCCAAGAAACTAGCCAGATTTTACGTGATCAAATTTGTTTGAATTCACTCAGAAGTCAAAAGCATTACATGGCTGACCAAAGAACTCTTAAATCCATGGTTCTGAAAACCGGACCGGACCGGCTGGTTCAACCGGAAAAACCGGGAACCGGTCACTTAACCGGTCCGAGTGACGCTAATAACCGCCTGGCAAAAAACCGGCTAAAAAATCGGTCGAACCGGCGAACCGGAAGAACCGTCCGGTTTTTTAGCGGTTCAATAGTTTGCAAATTCATATGCCAAACGACGTCGTTTTGGCATTTTAAAAAAAAAAAAAAGAAAACAGAATAACGTTCGCCTAACCCTAATCTGATACTCCCCCCCCCTTTCTTCCCCTTTCTGGCTTTCTTCCCCAATCCCCAGTTCCCTTTCTTCCCCAGAATCGGCGCCAGCGTCCATAGCCACCGGCCACCCACAGCGCGCCAGCGTCCATAGCCACCCGCCACCCACAGCCATCAAGGCCATAGCCGAGCCCGCGACCACCACTGGCCGAGCCCGCCTCCTCGTCGCCACCCACAACCATCGACAGCAACAGCTACCACCACCGGCCGAGCCCGCCTCCTCGTCGCCACCCACAACCATCGACAGCAGCCAACGACCACCGGCCGAGCTCGCCTCCTTCCGAAATAGGTAAGACTCTGTTCTTTACTTCTTTCAGCTATGCTTCATGAGTTTGATTTTCTGAGGTTCTGATCTTGTTCTGTGCTCGCCTATTCTATGCTTGATTTTGGATCTTGATCTGTGCTCGCCTGTTCTGATCTTGTTCTGTGCTCGCCTGTTCTGATCTTGTTTTTGAGCCCCCCTTGTTTCTGAGCCCCCTTGATCTGTGCTCGCCTGTTCTGATCTTGTTCTGTGCTCGCCTGTTTTGCATTGCTGCTTCTGTTACCTGCTTCTGTTTTGCATTGCTGCTTGTGTTACCTGCTTCTGTTTGCTGCTTGTGTTACCTGCTTCTGTTTGCTGCTTGTGTTACCTGCTTCTGCATTGCTGCTTGTGTTACCTGCTTCTGTTACCTGCTTCATGGTTGTCCGAAGTTTTCTGGTCTTTGGTTTTCTGATTGTTATAGATGGAACAATCACAAAGTAACCCACAGCCACAAGATTCTCAAACTGGTTCATCCAGAGGTAAATCCGATCCAGCTTGGAATAATTATGATTTTTGATGAGTTGCATCTTTGATTAGTTGAAAACTTGCTAGTAATTGTATCTTTTGAACGTAGAACATTATGGGTTTGTCATTATGTACGTTTTATTTTTTGTTTAGTTATAAACTTTGATGTTTGAAGTTGTTTGGGAACTTCTAATATTAAGTAATGGATAATTTATTATGTGAAATATTAAATTTTATTAAGTTAGAAATTATTGAATTTATATACTTATGAACCCCGGTTGAACCCCAGTCGAACCAGTGAACCATTAAACCAGTGACCTCACCGGTTCATTGACCGGTCCGGTTCTCGCAACCTTGCTTAAATCATTCACAAAGTGGCTTAATTCTAGACAATAATAATAATAATGCAACCAATTAAGTGCCTCCTATATATATGCCATGCCATGCATGCCCAACTGAAACTTAATAATTGAATTTTAGTTTCTACCTGTAAAATAGGTGTTGAATATTATTATCAGAAGATAGCTCTAAGAAATAAAAGGATTTGGGCTTTAATTTGACGCATGTCTTGAACTTTCTAGTAGTTTATTTTGTACAATGCATCTAAGTATGTTTTACTAAAACACAATTGAGATTATGTATCTTCTTCAATAGAAATTATATATTTAACAAAGACCTGATTTGTCTTACGAAATTGGGCTTCTTTTAATGGATGGTTTTAAAAGAGACATTTTTTATGGAGAATGGCATTACTCTATTTCTTCTAAGATATGCCTATATTGTTAGGTGAAAACTCATCACGTAAAGTTAATAATTGTTAGGTGAAAACTCATCACGTAAAGTTAATAATTGAAAGCCGTTAGATGATTTGACTGATTTGACTAAATTTTTATTTAATGACTCTCAACTATCAATTTCACATAAAATCGACTCCACTTAAGTTTTCCATATTGTTAATTGTTAAGGGATTACAGATAGCTTGGGATTGTTAAGGGATTACAGATGGCTTGGGACCTGGAGATAAAGAAAATCATTTTTGATTGATTCTGTCACAAACATGAGAGGCAGGGGAATCACCCCAATCAGCTGGAGAAGAAGATTTTCCAAATGATAGAGAGGAATTGGAGAGTGGTGTTCCGCCACACCTATAGCCTCACCACATAATATTAAATTGACAACGGAATACAAACATTTTTTTTTTTTTTTTTAAAAAGGAAAGTACTTAAAAGAATGAATAAAGCAAAATAAGTAATACAGTTTAACATACTGTTATAAAGTTTTGATCTTCTTCCCTTGTGCATAATCGACCAAGGCTCGGAAGAGTCTTCTGTCCCTCATTAAATAACTCGTAGAAGTAGCTCTTCCACCTTTCATTAATCTTCTCCTCTTGAGCCAACACCTCTCCATCCTTATCCTTTATGCACTTAACCTGATCCAAATTTCTCGTTCTTCTTTCCCGGCTCTTTGCGATTCTATATATACATTTTTCTCCTTCTTTTGTGCCCAAAGACTGGTAGAGACCCTCATATGCTCTTGTTCTTGCTTCACTTACAGCCACTTTTGTATAAAAGTCAAGTTGCCAATATTCCTTCCTCTTCATCAATGTCTTGTCCATGTGGGTATCCTCATTTTGTCTCTAACTTCATTACTGGAATTAGATTCCGCTTAATAAAACTGTTAATATAACAGTGTTAGTTTAAAAAAAGATCAAATAAAAATGAAAAATTGAAACTTAAATAATATATGCAGTAAAAAAAATGATGGTAATATAACTCTCAACCTTAATTTGGGATCTACTAGAAAGGCAAGGAAGACAAACATAAAGGATTTTGTTTTGGACAATAACAATAACAACAACAATAATAATGTTAATAGAAACCAAATTTTTGCTTTGAACCTTTCCCAATCATTGCCTCCAATCAGAACATAATTAAAAAATAAAATTAATAAAAGAAGAATAAAGAACAAATTAAATAGCTCTTCAAGGCTTAGTTACAGTATTATTACTCTCATCAAGTGCATCCAGGTTCCAAGATTCAATAACGAAGCAGATTATTTCGGTATATACTATTTAGTCCTATACAGTTAATTAATGAAGTATTTTTTCTAAAATTTAAATAGCAGAATAGAAACTATAAACTAATTTTATATTCTAACAAAGATACTTAAGACTTAACCTAAAGTAAATATTCATCCTAGTAATGTTTTAAACTTAATTAAGAATAAATAAGGTTAACTGATGATTGGGTCAAGATCAAGATTCAAGCAGATATATACGTTTAGGTTTACAACTTGAAGGGATTTTAATACTGGTATATAATAAGTGAAATTTAGGATCAACAAAATAAACCAATAACTCTGTATTGAGGTTGGAAGTGATTACTGATTACTGAATCCAAAAAGCATTTGTGTAATAATGGGAAGTATAAGAAAGAATGAATGATGTATGCCGTTCCAACCATATCTCTAACTAATTAATTAATCATTTCTCTCTCACAGAATCTAGTGGCTAAGACTTCAATTAAATAGAGGTCATAAAACTTTGGGCAGAAACATAATTCCATATGATCTTATGCAACATCCTACGTACCATCTTTTCTCTTGGTAGCTCTGACAATCACTAACATAACTAAGGAGTTTGTTGAATTTGAAACATTCGTAATGGGGTGTGGTGTTAATTAAGCAACTTAATTTGATTTAGGCAAAAAATAATTATAATATTTTACTAATCAAACTATGTATGTGCCACCTTAATTAATTTTTCTTATTGACCAAACTGAAACAAAACATTAGGACTTAGTGGCAACTCTCTTTTCTGTATGCTTACATCTCTGAATTGGCTATAACTAATATGAATAAGAAAAAAAGCATGACATATTAACTTAGTCTAAATTATTTTAACAAATATAAAGGAAAACTGTATTCTAAATTATTTTAACAAATTCAATGATTATGCAGATTGCAGAGTATAATAAAACTGAAAAGAGTAAACTTTAGGCTAATAAGAACTTCAACTTAAGAGAAAGGAATAAAATGCATACCGTCCCTTCAAATGCCTTCCGTACAGCACAGTTAAGATCAACTTCCAATAACACTGTTTTTTTATTCTTCATAAATTCAACTTCTGTTCGCCTGTTGACAATGGCAGCACCTGCACAAAAGCTTTCCATCTTTTGGCAACTGATTAGTGAGAATTTTTCCAGTGATGGGAATTTTAAGGCAACGTTGCCATTGTAAAACCTTCCAAGCTTTGGTAGAGAGCGAAGGAACAGAGTTTTCAGTTCAGAAAATACTATTATCTCCTCTTCAACATTCTCTGATGACTCTTCTGACACTATCTCTTCTAATGATTCACAATCTTTTACTGACATGTGCTTCAGCTGATATAGAGTTCTGCTTGTTGAAGGTGTGAACAAACTCACAAGACCATTGCATTTTGATATGTTTAATTCTATTAGGCTGGAGAACGATACCTTGCTTGGTACTATGCTCTTCAAACAATGACACTGGTCCATTAGTAACTTCTTAAGATTTTTAGAAATGATATCCATCCATGAATGCTCTAACCCAATGGTGCTCAGTTTAGACAGCTTAATCAATTGCAAACATTTTAAATGAGGAAGAATTCCTTCGACACCATCCATGTTGGGACTCTCAGAGCAGAATATCCCTTTGAAAGAGCTACAACTCACAGCAAGATTTTCTATGTTGGGAAGCTGTTGGAGTACTTCATATGGAAAAGTATCTGAATCGTCATGAAAACATTGCAACCGAAGAGCTTCTAATTTTGAAAGGTCATTCACATGAAGCTGCTCATGCCACATCATCATGATCTCCTCCTTGCTCAGTGCTAGAAACTTTAAGTTTGGAATTACCTATTCAAGTAAAAAAAAAATGGGGCAATTAAGCATATATACAGCTACATGATGGTCATAATAATTAATGAATAATAAGACATGGAGGGATATTGTCATAAAATTTAACAAGATATGGAACCTTTTTTGGAAAGAAAATGGCTTGATTCTCTGCTTGTGAACGTTGAAATCTCTGAGACTCTTTCAACTGGTCACAGTGAAATAAGTGCACTTCCTCTAGCTTGGGACATTTTAGCTTGTGCGGTGAAGGATAAAAACATTTCAATTCTGGCAAAGACCATAGTTTTATGGAGGTCAAGCTTCGGAATGCAAACTCTTTAGGAGCACCTTCAACAGATGCTTTATCCTTTGCAACAATTTCCACCAATCTGTCACACTCTGTTACTTCCAGTTTCTCAAGTTTATTTAGATTTTTGGCTACAGAGGTTGGAAACAACCTTTGAAGGCTGTTGCATCTATGAACGTACACTTCTTGAAAGCTCTGAAAGCAACCAATTTGCTGTATAGGATTTGAATCCCAAACATGTTCAAGATTTGGCAAGTCCTCAATAGTCAATTTCTTCAAGGAGAGGACCTTTGTGTCTTTTGCTTCACTTGTCACTTCAAATATTGCTTTTACGGAATCACATTGTCGCACTACCAACTCTTCTAATTTGCATAGCAGACCGAGTATATGAGAAGGTATTACAATAGATGTGAATTCACATTTTTCCACGATCAAAATCTTCAATCTGATGAAGCACAGAGATGGGACTCTAGATGGATCATTCCATATTTCATGTATCCAGGGGTGTTCCTTGAGCTCCAAATCCTTAACTTCCCTTACAAATTTTGCAACCTGCACATGCAATGCTAAATTAATCAGTACACCTCTTAATTGGCTATCCAAAAACTAGTATCATATCTTTATAAAAATGTTAAATTATAAATACATATATAAAATATTTGTGTAAAGCGTATAAAAAGTATATCAGCTAATGTGAAAACTAATGTGAAATTTTGCAACAAAATGATGCATATCATATCTGATTTTAATCCAACATCAAATTATATACCTACATTATATATGCACACACAGAATGTTGATCCAATCCGACCACTGCACTATGTTGGACCAAGACCAGCAAAGCTTTCAAGCTCTCTTTGAGAATTGGGTCTTTTATTTCATTCTTTAATTTATGTTTTTTCTTCTTATTATTATTACAATTCTATGTCCTTGAAACTTGCAATGATGATGTAGTGCCAAATCCTAAGCATGAGAAAGATTAAAACTTGAAGGACTGATTTTCAATCTATTTATTTATATAATACAATATTTTGTTATTAAAAGCGTGCTATGGCAAACCACTTGGCTAAAACTTGTGTTGGTCAACACCAATTCAGGTTATGAATGCTGACAATTAAAGATTGATAAAGTGAGTACATGAACAGGAGCATCCTCCATCCACACAGAATTTGTTGTTATAAACACTTAAAATGGATTGAGAAAAGTTTTATATCTTAAAGAAAAATTAAGAAAGGAGAAAATAAATAAACACATACATACCTCTGTCTTGTAAGTGTTACGAAACGCAGAATTGAGATCAACTTCCAATGGAGTTGTATCTCCAAATTTAAAAGAGACTGCTGACAACTTGTCAGTATTGATAGTACCTTCACAGAAAGTTTCCATCCTTTTGCACTCAATTACTTTCAATTCCTCCAATGATGGCAAGCTTAAGGTAAAACCTCCATTATAAAATCTTCTAAGGTTTTTCGAACGATAAAATTTTAGTTTTTGTAGCTGTTCAAAAACTATCTCATCATGAATTGATTCTTCTCCTTCATTAGACACAATCTCTTGGATAGATTCACAATTAGATATCTCCATCTCTTTGAGTTGAGTTAAACTTTTAGCTGTTGTAGATGTGAACAAATATATCAAACTATCACATTTAGATACAGTCAAATGTGTGAGAGTTTTGAGGATGGATGATTCTCGTATCCAATAGTGTTCAAACCCTATAGAAGTTAGTTCAGAAAGAGAAGCCAACTCCAATTTCTTCAGCTGTGATAGGAATTGAGCATAATTCAAATTAGATCTTTCCGGACAGAATATCTCCTTTATGGAACTATTACTCACTTCGAGACTCTCTATACATGACACCTTTTGAAGAAATGCATATGGAAGTTCATCACACACAAGCTTAATATCAAAGCTCTGCATGTCAGGAACATTTATGATGCAGAAATGGCTTTCCTCACATTCTTCATGTCCAATCATCTTCGCTTCTTTTTCACCAAAAGACAAGTTGATCAACTTAGGAGTAACCTGGACGGAGGAAACGAGGCCATCAATAATGAAAGCAGTTGTCTCAAATTGTTGGAGAAATGACTAAACAAACCAAAAGAAGACAAGGATACCCTAAAAAATCAGGACTTAGTCTTATATCATTAAAACTGTAAAAAGATCACCATTAAGGAGAAAAATATACATATAGCACAACGAATACTTTATGTATGAAAATGTATGACATAAAAAATAGTCAAAACTCGATTTAAGTACCTTTTTGACTTGGTCCTCAATTTGTGGATCATGGCCATTCAGTGACTTCAACAAGACACAATGCAATGAACAGTAAAAACAATTGAAGCTTGGCAAATCCAAGAGTGTCAATGAAGCCAAACAAGGGAACTTAATAAAGTCTGAAATTGCTCCTTCTGGTGTTGCTTCAATTCCTGCAATGATTTCCACCAAGCTCTCACAATGTTTCAACTCTAGATTTTCAAGACTGACAAGATCCTTGGCTACTGATTTTGGGAACAAACTTGTAAGGCTTTTACATGTATCAACACGCACTTGTTCTACAACTTGAAGGTTGAGTATCCCATCAGGATCTTCATTCCAAATGCTATCCAAATTCGGCAGCTTTTCTAATACCAACTCCTTCAGCGAAAATTTAATTGGCGGGAGTGTCTTGTCTTTTGTTATGCATTTCACATCAAATATAGTTTTTACAGAACTACATTTTTGAACTTCCAATTTTCGCATGTTATTTAAAAAAGGAAGCAAATGAAGAGGTATTACTTCGGATAAAAATTCACATTGATACACAACCAGGGACTCCAAATTACCGAAGTATGCTTCAGGGACTGGCAATGAGCCACGCCACATGTCTTGAAAATACAGGCTTTCTCTAAGACCAATCTGCACATGGAAAACAAGAAACTTAATTACTCCAAAGTTACAGTTAATCAGGTTTGAATGGCAGTAATCTCTTAATTATTATTTATTATCTATTTGCCTAACACATGTATTAAGACGTGGTAGTCTAAATTCGGTCTTACATGACTCTCCACACTAGGAGACTTGTGTCAAATCACAAGGGATATATTCATGATGAATGTTATGGTTTCTATGATATTATGCCTAACTTATTAAAATAGGCAAATAAATAATATTTAATAAATTTTTAATATTTTATTTTTATTTTATACATTTTATTTTTTACTTATAAAAGTAAGTTAGGCAATTTAGATACCATAATAAAAAAAAACACCATAAAACTCACCTACATTCATAGCACCAATACATTCATAGACTTTTAAATTTCTTACAGTGCCATAATTATTTACAATACATGTTTTTTTTAAGATAATGAAAAATATTACAAACATATAGTGACCAAAAAATTGTAAATTCTCAATATATAAAAATAGATGGATAAATTTACCCACATTATTTTTAAGATATTTTGTTCTTTCTACTAATGCCATGTCAGCAACATTGCTTACTTGGCAAAATTTTAGAATCAACCACTAAATTTTTGCCAAATCAACTATTATTTCCAAATCAACAAAAAAAATATATACAAAAGAAACTAAAAAAGACATTGAATTCATATCCCTATATTTATTATATTTTACCGTTATAAATAATAAAATAAATTTATAACCCCAATAATTAATTATTAATTTCTATAAATAACTCATTAAATGTAATAAACATCCATATTACAAATGTTATAATAATATTATTAATCATAATAAACTTTACGTTACAAATATTCAAATTACATACTATTTGAACTATTTATACAAGTCTCTTATCACTATTCTTTCAAATAACATCAAATTTTAGCACAAAAAATTTATTTCCGAACTACACAACATCTCAAATTTACTCAATGAAACATCATTCTTTAGACAATATCACCAAACAAACAGACAATTAGTTTATCAAAGTTCGTGTGGTTTGTCTACGGGAAACATTAACACCCACAAATGAAGAGGAACCTCTTTACTTAAAAATGATTATATTAGATGAAAAGATACAAAACAAACATATTTATTGTATTTTTAAATTGAATTCACAAAATTAATACTTTAATTATTTTTGTTTTTTATACTTTTTATATTATTTTATAATACTTTATATATAATTGTATTTTAATATCGTTAAAATTATATTTCTTTCAATATGCTATTCATTATTCCTTTTTTAATAACTTTAAAAAAATAAATGTAATCAATTTTTTTTACTAACACAATACTTATTTTAGGTTCAGAATTCAATTAAAGGTTTCGATCAAAGTGCTACAACAACTTTTGCACTATTTGATGGCGAAGCAAAAAAAATTGTTGGGCACAACTGCTTCAAATCTAGAGACACTCCAAAAAAATAATAATAACATTGAAGCACCACCCCAATTAAAAAATTTGTACAATCTCACACTTATATTTGAAGTCAAAGTAAATGATTTTAATCTCAAAGAAAGTTGTTAACAATACACTATTGGCAAGACATTTGTTCTAACAAAAAATACTGAACCTCAACACCCATTACAACAAATAAAATAGGTAATACTCCAAAAAAAATTACTTATTTAAGACATCATTTTTATTTCTAATTTAAATTATTCATTGATTATAGGAACCAATTTCGCCAACACTAATATCATCAAACAAATATCTCATACCCATCAAGAGATTAAGAAGAAAGAAAATCATACAAATTCAACACACATCTAGAAGTCCATCAACTAAAAGTTTAAAACAAATGACAAAATCAAACCACTAAATAAAAATATCATTTTGTACAGCTCCAACATCCAAATTTTTTGTACTACAAATTATTTTAAATAAAATATCTTTTAAATTTAACTGTAGTTTACACATATTTAATTTAATTTTACAAAACATAACAATTTTTAATATTTATTATATACTATTGTNNNCTTCTGCGCATCGTGCGAGACTCATTCTAGTTGTAAATGAAGTGGAATGGAAACTGAATAAAGTCATGAAATTTAAAAAAATTCACCTAAATAGAAGATGCATATCATGATATCTAAAAGATATTTTTAGTTTAATTTTTAAATGATATTAATAATAAGACTAAATGATATCAAAGTACATAAGGTGGTTCTAGAAAATTTCAATATATAGAGGAGCAATAAATGAAAAATGGTATTAGATAAACAAAAATTTTTGGTTAAAAAATAAATAGCCAAAAACCGACTTGTAGTTCTTGGCATTACTACTTTTCAGCAGAATAATTTTAACTTTGAAAGAATGAAAGACGTACTTCTTTGTTATTGATTTTGCGAATAGTGGTATCAACATCATCTTCCCATTGGACTTCATATGGATTCCAGTAGTTTTGTCCTGAGCTCAACTTGACTGAATCTAGATCTATCTGGATGTGGGGACAGAATGTTGCCATCGTCGAGAGTTTACCAAACATGAATAACTGTTGCAATGATGGAAAACACAAAGTACGTTTGCCTGAGTATAACCATCTCAGCATTGGCAGGTCTCTAAGATGCAGAACCTGGAGCTGCTCAAATATTATGTTCTCATTAGATTCATCATCCTCTTTGCATATTATCTCTCGCATTGATCTACAATTGCTTATCTCCATATGCTTGAGTTGACTCAAACTTTTTGCTGTTGATGATGTGAACAGATACAACAAATCATTGCAATAATTTACAATCAATTTCGTCAGACTAGAGAAAGACACCTTGCTTGGTACTAAGTAGTTCTTTATATAAAAACATGTATTCACTTCCAATGTTTGGATATTATCAAGGATGGGGTGTATCCAAGAGTGATCGAAACCAATGGACTTGAGTCTCAAAAGAGAAGACATGCTTAACCCTTTGAGAGGGAGATGCGATAGGAATTCAACGTAATCAGCCTTAGGTTTTTCCTCAAATAGGACCTCTTCAACCCTTTCTTCTTCTGACTCTTCAAATCCAAGTTTTCCAGACTTTACTTCCCAAGTCAACTTGGCGCCTCTTATATCAAATGATAATTTCTCCAAGCTCTGAAATAGGAGATTAACCTAACAAGCAAAACAAATAAGAAAAATTGCAGGCCACTGTCCATTACTCATTTTAAATCAAAATAAATTAGTTTGAAACCTAACAGTGAATAAATAATGTAATTCATACGGAACTTAATGACATGCTAGAACAAATTTAGAAGTAACATGGGGCCGGAATTTGGACACTAAATTGTTTATTTCATTATACATATCTCATATTTGTTAATGCGGAATATGATATTTTTTCTTTTTAAAAAGAGGATAAATAATCAACTGGACTTCTCAAAGATAGAAATGTTGGGAAATACATTTTCTAAAAATTTGTTTATTCGATTAGTTCTATTTTATTAATGATTTAATTGATATTAACAAAGGAATTTTGGAGATTGATTATCATTCTATTATTCTTGAGGTTCAAAGTTATATTTTGTTAAAAAAATATCAATTTTTTAGTTTACTTGATTTCTTATCATACATACGAAGCTCTAATATATTTTTAGTTTATTATAATAAAACTGATACAGTAATGCTATAATAGTTATATTATATATGCATGCATTTAAAAATATCAATCGCTAAAAAAAATAGAATGTATACAATTTATATAAAGTTAATGTAAAATAATTTTATTTTGACATCACATTGAATATTCCTGCATAGACTAAAAGATTTTTTTTTTCAAATTAAATAATATGAAACTTATTAGGAAGGGAAAAGAACACAAACCACTTTTCATGAAGAAAATAACTTCTTATTAGTTGTTACTAATGAGTAGTATGTGAAAATGGATTCTTTTAATTGTTAAAAAAAATTGAAGGAATAAAATGTCATCTCTAATTTTTTTATTATTCTTTTTTTCATGTTTTTTTTAGTCCCACTTATAAAATTAATGATAAGAAATTACACTTTACTCCTTCAATAATTAAAAAAAATTAAGAGGATCTATTTCCGTAGTATGTTATTTTGGTAAAATAAAGATTATAAAAATAAAGACAATAATAATTAAAAGAAGATAAGGATTGAGTTTTAATAAATTAACAAGTATCATCAAACATTCATCGTCTTATTAGTTATTACTTTGATGTTGACAAGT
>NC_029786.2:101422921-101424412 GCF_000816755.2 Arachis ipaensis | reverse complement strand
TATTTTTTTAAAATATACTTTATATAACTCGAGTATATTTCTGATATGCTACAAATCTCCTATGTTTTCAGGTGTACAGGATTTTCGTTGCTCATCAGTTTTACTTTTTGTTAATTATATCAATGACACTAGACAAAAATGTGATTTTCATCCTTTAATTACGGTGTTCTTGTTTCTCACCTATCAATAATTCTTGTTAGGTTATATAAATTTATATCATTGTCTATGGTATAAAATTATGAGTAAATAGTTAAATTAGTTCCTAAACAATCATTCGTTTTTTAAATTGGTCTCTGAAAGATTTTTTTAATCAAATTCGTCTTTTAAAAAATTTAAATTAAACATGTTAGTCCTTCCATTATTTTGTTTATTGATTATGTCAAAATTTAC
The DNA here is from genome assembly GCF_000816755.2 of Arachis ipaensis. NCBI lineage: Eukaryota > Viridiplantae > Streptophyta > Magnoliopsida > Fabales > Fabaceae > Arachis > Arachis ipaensis. Next base: position 101,424,022 of record NC_029786.2, on the reverse strand, counting down.
TAATGTGATACTTTAAATAACACCCTAACACACCTAAAAATTTTAATTGACTATTAACATAATAAATGTAAAAAAAAAAAAAATCTTTTGAGACCAATTTAAAGAACGAATTATCTTTCAGGACTAATTTAACCATTTAGTTATAAGATTATAAACAAAGTCATTGTTACCTGTTCAAGTGGTGGAACTATAACTTGCTGGTCTATGTAAGCCTCTGCCTCTTCACAATTGAATATCATCCATTTACAAGCTTGTATATATAATCTTTTTAGCTTTTGAAATTGAAGCTTGTGTAGTCCCGGATAAAAGTATTTGAGCAGTGGCACTCCTGTTAGGCACAGGGAAGTCAGAGAACCAAACACAATCGATATGGTGTCTTCTAATTCTGAGGTTGTTTTATCCTCTGAAAAGATTTTTACCAACTGCTCACAGTTTTTTATTGAAAGATTGTTCATGGCAAGACCTTTAGTTATAGATGATGGAAACACATATTCAAGACTATCACATCTATCAATGCTGAAATCTTGCAGAGCTTGAAGGTGAAAAGTTCCTTTGGGATCTTTATCCCACACATGTTTCAAATTTGGTAGATTCTCTAATGACAAGTTTTTCAAACCAGACATGCCCATTGCTTTTGTCACTTGCTTATTGCTAATGTCATCCATATTAAAGATAACTTGCACTCCATGGCAATCGGATACTTGCAGATCTTCCAAATTCTTAAAGCAATGAAGCAAATGAGATGGAATTACATGCACAACATAACCACATCTCTTCAGAACCAAAGATTTTACATTCTGAAACCTGTTCACTTGCACCAAGGTTTTGTCACACCATACTTGTTTTAACTCCGGATGATTGGAAAGCTCCAAATGAACCTATAAAATAATAATTGGAAAAAGAAAAAAGATCACTTATTTGTTTTTAAAATGTGTTTACAAAATCTTCATTTCTTTTGGTGAACTTTCAAGAACTGCATTTAAAATTTTATGAGCCATGTAAATGATCTGGGGATTAGTGTCTGGCGGTATGGAAAAATTTTTCTACATAAACAAATTGTTTAAATGCAGAATACTGAGAAAAGTACTGTCGAGATTCATA
>NC_029786.2:101420921-101422666 GCF_000816755.2 Arachis ipaensis | reverse complement strand
ATTGATTTTTTGTATATACCTAATATATTTCAAATATAAAATTACAAAATTTTACAAATGATGAAATATAAAAGGCTTGTTTGGGTGAGCTTTTAAGAAAATATCTTTTTTTGAAAATTTTTTTTTAAAAGATCTTATGGAAAAATAAAAGTAATTTTATGTTTGGGTATCTCAGCAAAAAGATCCTTTTATTTATCAATTATGTTTGGGTATAACAATATAAAAGTACTTTTTTATTTATTTATTATATGAAAAACATCTTTTTTTTAAGAAAAAAAGATCTTTTAAAAAAAATATAAATTACAACTTCTCAAAAAAGATGTTTTTTTATTTTTCTAGTGCTTTTACTTTTACTACTAGAAATTTACCAAACACACTACAAAATAAAAAAAAAGATTTTTTTTATTAAAATAATAACGCTCAAACAATCACAAAAAAAAATATATAATTCAGAATATAAATAAAGAATTCAATTTTAGTATGGTGTATGTCAAAACAACACTAGTATAAAAAGTTGAAAAAGAAGTTTACTTCGATCTTGCCTATTTATTTCATTCTTGATAAGAAAAAACAAATGATTTTAATTCAATATAAAATTATAAAGTATCAATTTAGTTCAATATAAGCTAGTCAAACCTTTTTAAAATACCAAATCCAAGTGGAGGAGGATTAAGAAATAAGAACCAAGAAGGAAATGGAATACCTTATCTGCAAACACCATTTGAATGGTGGCATTCAAGTCACCTTCCCAATACCCTTTTCCTTCCTCGTCAGAACTTTCACTGGCAAGTACACATTGTAGCCTGGGTGCTCTTATGCGCTTTGCAGTGAACGTTTTCATCTTGGGGCAATCTCTCAGAATCAATTTTTCCAACGACGGCACCGAAAACTCACAATTTGCGATGCTACAGAAACTTGTAAGGTTGCTGAGTTGTTCAAGTTCTATAGTTATCAAGTTGGCAAAGACAATTTTAATGCCCTCGTCATTTTCCTGCTCATCCTTGGTAACTATTTCATTTAATTGACGACAATAGTTTACCTTCAAGGTGGTGAGTTGAACCAAGCTCTTTGCCGTTGAACATGCCATTAGAGTTTTCAATTCATCACAAGAATATACTTGCAAGTATGTCAAGTGAGTGAAGGACACCGAAGAATGTGCCAACCTCCTCAATGTGCGACAATCCGTTAAGACCAAGCGGTGCAGTGATCTCTGAAGAGCAGGATCTCTTTCAAATCCAATATCCTCCACATTTGAAGTGTTCAAAATCAATTCCTTAAGCAGTAATACTGTTCCCAACCTTTGCTGAGGACCGGTGTTTCCACTTGGCACGAACTCTCGAATCCCCCAAGAAATACTCGATTCCAAAATTTGCAGATTAGGAATGGTGTGGAGGAAGCAGTATAAAGTCTCATCAATGCTCGCCCATTCCTCCAAGTGAAGGTGTGTCAAAGAGTTCAAGCGGTACTTGCCTCTGTTGCTCACTAACCACCGCACGTTTCTTGAGTCGATATGAAGATGCTCCAACTTGAAAATTACCTGTACATCAATTCAAAATTACTTTTATCTTATCAATCTTTGTTTTTCCTATGTTATAAAAGCAGGTTTTTTATTACACCAAATTATCGGATATAATATTTGTGAACTAAATTTGAACTTACTTGGATTTAGAAAAATAAATGAGAATGAAAAAAATAAAAAATATAAATATAAAATTATGAATTAATTTTATAATTATGATATATAT
>NC_029786.2:101415247-101420804 GCF_000816755.2 Arachis ipaensis | reverse complement strand
AAAAATGATTGGTTAATTTTTAACTTTTGGCAAGTAAGTAAAATTACTGACATGACATCGTTAGAATTTAAAAAGAGAAATATGAGTTAAACACAATAAACAAATTTAGATATCAATTTTTATATAATAAGAATAGATTAAGCTACTGACACTTAAAAAATCGATTTTTCTTAGAGCTATCAAACGAGCGAATGAATTGAATTCAAGCTGACTCGTCAGAAGCGACGAACCATAACTAAAATTATTGTCTGTTTTAGTAAATATAAGAAATTTGCATTTATGAGCTAGAAAAAATTTTCTTGTAATTTGTCTATATCTCTATAATCAAATATGTTTTATACTAACTGTTTATGTATTTTTATTTTCAATATATATTGTCTTCACTATTTTAGAAAGTACAGAAAATATAAGAACTTTTTGCTTTATGTCTTCATATTCAAATTAACTTTTATCTCTATTATCTACAGTTTTTTTTTTTAAATCTTAGAGATAATATCCAAAAACAATTTAGGTATTAAGAGAATATAATGGAAATTTATAGCAAAAACGGAAATGACTTAGAAGAAAATTTCACCATTATCTTTAAATATTTTCTATGAGTTTTGTTAATAAATGTCTCTGAAACATTTGTTAAGAAGCTGAATAACAAAGCAAAATAACTTTATTAAAAAGATAAGATTTTGAAGATTTAATGATATTAAATGCATATAAATTTTCTATTCCATAAAATTGTTTGAATTTTATATTCAAAATAAGTGTCGTACTCGTAACCAAATTTCTTTTTATATTTATGAATATTAGTGGTAGATATGATTATATGAATGGAGCAAGTCAGCAAACAATTAAGTCATAAGTTTTGCTAATCACTTTATACCTTTTCAGCCGATAAGAATGCTATTTCTTCTTCATTGGCACTTTCTGTTTTGAATATTTCCAGATTTGGACACGCAGTCACTGTCAGTTGCTTCAATTTTGGACACTCTACAATATGTCTCCCTTTGTAGAAACACCGAATGCTTGGTAACTTACTAAATGACATGGAGACTACTTCTGGAAACTTCAATGGTGGTTCATTGCTTGTTTCTGATCCTGTATCCCAAGCAATGATTTCCTCCAATTCATGACTTGAGGTTATCGAAAAGCTTTCTAGTTTTCCAAGATCCTTGGCTATAGAAGCTGGCAACACATTTCTCAATGTGTTACAATCAGAAATCTTTATGCTCTGCAAATTTGCGAAGTTAACCACTCCTTTTGGATCTACACTCCACACTTGCTTTAGATATGGGAGATAACGCAAATCAATGAGCTCCAATAATGCAGATTTTGTGTCATTTTGTTGCGGAGGATGTCTACTTTCGAAAATGAATTCCACCGACTTACACCAATAAACCTTTAAGCTTTTTAAATGCATATACCAGCATTTCGTGTGATCAGGAAAAATCTTGTCAAGCTTATTGCAATAGTTAATATTGACAGAAACGAGACTAGGAAATGAATCTGCACTGACTTCGTCTTCACCTGGCCATATTTTCTGTAACATCTCCATTGAAAACAATTCGATTTCCTCCAACTTAGGAAAGATACAAACCTGTTTTGATGTAAAAACAAGTCATTTGACACAATGATGAGCATTGCAAATAAAATGCATTAGCACAAAACATAGAAGATGTACGCACCTTTGAACACTCATTCTTATTTCCTCCGATGATGAATAACTTCTCCATCAGTGGACAACTACCTATGGAGATGCTTTTTAGTTTATTCAGACAACGAGCCACAGACAATGAGCATAAATATGTCAAGTTACAACAGTCGTCCAAAGTTAGTTTTATTAAGTTTTGAAACCAATCATTTGAAGGCCAATTGTTCCATATCCGATGGATCTTGATTGAGAACAACTTCAAGATCTCTAACTTTGGAATTTCTACCTGCAGGAAAAAAAAAATACACACACCATGTTATTTTGTTGGAATCACTATGCTAAACTGTTAAATACATATTATTTTAAGCTTTTGGAAAGCCATACATTTTCTTCAAAGAGACTCTTCTCATCTTCTGCTGGGAGGATTTCCCTGTCATCGATCTCGCAAAAACTGACAAATGATGGTAACTTCTGTAACGTCAAAGAGCATAACTTATAAAGCACAACTTTGTTGGATCCTTCTCCTTCCTCCCCAACAACTGCTTGTAGAGAATCGCAGTCAGAGACATAAATTGTTTCCAGACTAGTAAGAAATTTGACAATGTAAAAGAAGAATATGTTCTTCAATTGGGGGCACATTTGCACTTTGATTGTCTTTAGTCTAGAGAATGAGGAATTTGTAATAGGACTGCAACATATGTTCTTTATGTTCTTTAGGTTGAACAGGCTGAGGAACTCTAAACTAGGAAAAGCATCCTGGGGTTGTGACAGCTCCATTGAGTTCACAATATACTCAATGCCCTTGTTATTTGCGATTGACAAGTGCTTCAGATCTGGAAATCCATTGAGATTTAGTTCATAAAATGCATTTTGAACTCCATGTAGTTCTCCCAACAGCAAATTCACCACTCCTTTGAATAGCAATTTGACTCCTTTTAGGGAGTGAATATCCATGCCACGCTCTAGCTGCAATGCCAAAGACCTTGAAGCTTCATATTTATTAGGTATCTTAAAATCCTCAATTGAAATTGTCTCAAAGTCTCCAATCACAATCTTGTAGTCATTCAACTCGTGAAAGAACAAGTCTGCTGGTAAAACTTCAGCACTAGGGATGCAAACATCTATAGAATTCAATTGATGCAAATGTTTCAGTTCGGAAAGAACTGAAGTTTGACTACGATTTACTTCTTCCTCCACCTCCATTTTTGTCAAGCTGTTTCTTATATGCAGTTCCTCCAAACTAGTGAAACTCGATAAAGAAAGAGGTCGAGTCAATCTGCTTATTGAACAATCGCTAATGTCTAGCAACTGTAATCTGCATAAGCCTTCTAACTCTGTTGGCCAATCTTCAATTCTAGATCCTGAAAGGCTAAGAATTCTTAAATTTTTCAATTTATTTATAATCGACAAGTTACCTAGAGTGCAGTTCTCCAAACAAAGCATTCTGAGGTTCGATAAGCATTTGATTGAAGACGGTAGACTTGGTAGATGAATCCCAGATAATACTAGTACTCTGAGTTCTTCCATTTTTTCAAAAAACCTGTCTGGTATTTCCAAACTTGAATCATCAGTATCAATATGGAAGAATTTGAGTTGAGGAGAGTTCAAGACTTCTGGGAGTTCAACCACGATTTGACTCTTGTATAGATGAATTCCAGTGCAGCTCTGAAGTTCTTTCTTGTGAGGCCAGACATCCAACGTTTTATTTCTCAGGATAAATACATTCTGATTCTTGCACGCCATAGACAGAGCAGCATCTCGAATTATATCATGCATATTGAAACTGTCGTTGGAAGTACTATCCAACAAGCCTAAATCTTTTAGCTTCTGGATTGACTCAGATATGGTCTTGTGGGCATCCCTCAGTGTATGGACATCTTTAAGTGTGCCCAAACCATAGCAGTACTTCACCAAGTCAGCAATTAATGATGGATGACCCATTTGAGCACACATTAGGAAAGTGGACTTGAGCTCCTCACTTGCTAGAAGATCATAGCCCATCATTACATGTTTCTCCATGTACTTTTGCACTTCATTCGATTCTTGTTGGTTTTTGAGCCTTTCTAGTTCGCCTTCCCACTCTGACTCGCTCTTGTTCTGTAACGACTTTCCGACTAGAATAACTGCCATTGGTAATCCTGCACAGTACTTGTGAAGAGTTTCTGGCTTGAACTTGGGATTTTCATTTGACAATCCAACCACCTTCTTGAATAATGTCAAAGTTTCTTCAATGTCTAACTCGGGGACAAGAACAACTGATTTTTCTTTAACATTCATTTTATTGCGTAACACCTCTTTATACCTTGAAGTGATGAAAATTTTACATCCCCTGGTTGTCGTTTGCTCTTCCCCCTCCGTTCTTTCTTGGCGCATCACGTGGCTTGAAACATCATCATTATCAAATGGAATCCCGATCTCATTCAAGTCCAATTCATCCCAAAGGTCATCCAGGATTACAAGGGTATTCTCCTTTTTCAGCCTCTTTCTCAAAAGTGCTGCTCTCCCCTTCTGACCTTCATCTCCAAAAGTTAATCCTAAATGGTCGGCAATATCTTGTTGAACCTTTTGAAGGTCTGGATCTTTTTTTACAGTTGCCATGGCCACCTTGTCAAACCTGCCCTTGGCTTGCTTTGCAATTTGTTGGATCAGAGAGGTCTTGCCCACTCCACTAGGTCCATGTAGTCCAACAATTCTCACCGTTGAATCTTTTAACTGCTCCATGACCTTCTCAATCGTACCTTTCCTTGATTCAAATTTGAGGTAGTCATCACCAGATGGATTCCTATCCTCAAACGTGGGAGCTTGTCGATAAGAAATATTTGCACTGTCAGGAGTTTCATCATTAAGCTCTTTGATTGCCGGTGCCAATATCTTTGCTTTCCGGCCAAGTTGACGCCTGTGCCACAAAAAAGGGAGAGCCCCGCTAGAGCATCCCCCGGCAAAGCAACTTGTCTTGGACTTGAGGGTTCTGTCATCGCGAAACTCCTTACTTTCTTCCCTCTTTGCCGCCACCCTGTTACGCCAATCTTGAGTAGTAGGTGTGATTTCTTCTGCATTGTTTTCTGCAGCATCAACTAGTTGCCTCACTGTTAGCTCATTCTGCTCAAGTTTCCCGTCGAGTTCTTTTAGACCCTCAACATAATCTTCGTAATTGATAATATAATCAATTTGTCGAATACTCGCTTCCAGGAGTAAGTCAACAGCTTTCTCTAACGGTTTACACATAAGGTTTCCCATTCTTCTGGGTTTTCTACCAATGTATCTCCATCCTGTAAAATAACATGGAAACAAACTATGAAGGCCAACTAATGGAGGAAATTAAATTAAAATACATGAGATATCTACCAAAAATTTATAAGGACACAATATACTTTAGCCTATATTTTTAAAGATTAATGACTAATTGATGATCAAAATAATAAATTCTAATAGTCACTTAGTATTTTTCAAAAATGATATGAATAGATAAAATTACTTTCATGAAAAAACAAACATGACATTGTTTTTTCTTAAAATTAAATCACTATTTACGGTACGGTAAAGACAGAGACAAAATTAATGATATCCATATTTTTTAAAACAAATATTTTAAAGTTGAAAAAGAAAATATATAGAACAATTATTTTAAAATAGTATGTAGAAGTATAAGTACTATCCGAGTCCGAGACAACCCAAGGTATAACAAATCACAATCATATCGATCCTTTCAAGAAAAAAAAAATCACAATCATAAGCTTTTCTCCAAGTGATCTTTTATTAAAATAAGAGGTGACCTTTTTCGGATTACTCTCTAACATGGACCAAAAATATCTTTACGTTGTAAAATAATAATAATAGAGGAGTAGTAGATATAAAATTATGCAGAGAGAATAAGAAAATTATTACTAATATTAATATAGTATCATTAAATATACT
>NC_029786.2:101410878-101415184 GCF_000816755.2 Arachis ipaensis | reverse complement strand
TCAAATTTATTGAATTAAATTAACCATAATGCTAACTACTAGTAAATTAAATATATATAAATTGAATCTAGTTGATTAGATTTACTACCTACCATGAAAATAAGGAAAGTCAAGGGTTCATATGACCATAGTGAAGACGAAGGCGAAGGAGCTGGCAAACACAGTGAAAGGTTTAGGAACGAGGCAACAGATGCCAACGAAGTTACAGACAACACGACAGCAGAGACGAGAAGAGGGAAACCAAGGCCAAGCTATCCAAGCACGGGAAAGCAGAGACTGGCGAGGGAAAGGCAGCAGCGAGGGCGAGCCACGCCAGACGAGGATGCGATGGCAACGGCGAGCCAAACCGAACAAGGTCGTGACGACGACGACGAGAGACACACAGGAACAAGGAGACACCACAACGCAGTGCAGGCGAGCCACAGACGGAGGTGACGACATAGTGACAGAGACGCACCAGAGCCAATGAGGAGCCGGCGATCGTTAGTGAGAGAATGTGAGAAAGTGTGGACTCTAGAGTTCTGGACTTCAGGGGAAGTTGAGTGAGATTGAGAGAGTATGGTGGGGAAGGAACGAGGGTTCAAGGTGTTAGGTTAGGTTTTTTTTAACAAGCAAAACGACGTCGTTTTGGGCAAGGTGGGTAAACAAAAAGGTGTGTCAAAGCGGCCGGTTATTAAAACTGACAGTTCACCCGTTTTTATCAAAACCAGCCGGTCTGAACCAGTTTTCATCGGTATTTTTCTTCTACAATCAGATATCTGGACCAACCTTGTGACTGATTCGTCGGTTTTTCAGCTGATCGGCCGATTCGGTCCAATTCTGACGACTATGGCAGAAATATATCAGGAATTGGAACTGAGCGATGTAGAGCTAGAATTGAGGTGGCAAGGCGAGCACAGCAGAAAACAGAGACGGCACGACGGACCATCAGCGACACGAATAACTGCTTTCTATGTAATGGAACAGGACACAATGAACACAACGGCAGACACGGCGATGGTAAGTGTTGTCGTTGCTGTAGAAAGACGGAAACTGCCGCGGTGCTGGACTGCTGGTCAATTGGAAAAAGAGAAAGACAAAAATGTGTGTGTGAGAGAGAGAAGTGGGGGTGGAAAGAAAAAAATTTGAATCCTTTAAATTTTATATTTTTACTTTAGACGATAAAGTGAAATTTTTGAATATTTTTTTTATATTTTTTTTTCTATTTATAAAATAAGTGATGATAAATTATATTTTATTTTTTAAAATAAAATTTAAAATTTAAAAGATTTAATTTCTAAAAAAAAGATGGATTAGAGTTTAATTTTATTTTGATTTTTTTAATTAGTAAAGATGTTTTAGTAATGTCACTTATTTAAGTTTTTATTTTTATCTTAAACTAAATAAGATATTAAAAAATAACTCAATCTTAAATATTATATACTAAACAAAATACAAAAATTTAATTTAATCTTTCTCTATAATATCTATCTTTCAATTAGTGTAGAACCCAAAAAATTCATTAGCAATTAATTTCAAGTTGGTAAATTAGCAATTTCGTGAAAATTAATTTGAGACCTTGGATCTATTTAATGAAAGGTGAAAATTCAATTGCAGTCAACTTCACGTAAAATTGATAATTAAGAGCCGTTAGATGAAAATTTAGTCAAATCAATTAAATTATCTAACGACTCTCAGTTATCAACTTCACATGAAGTCGACTGCACCTAAGTTTCCACCTTGACGAAAACATACAAATGTGGGCTAAAGCAAGATTGCAAGAACCGGACCGGTCAATAAACCGGTGAAGTAACTGATTCACTGTTTCAATAGTTCGACCGGAGTTTAACCGGAGTTCAACCGATTTAATTAAATATAAATAAAATTATTAAAAATTTAATATATAATTTTCAGTATTTAAATTTAATAATTTCTAAATCTAAAAATTTTAATATGAAAATAATTTTAAAGTTATACCTCAACATGAGACTAAAAGGTGTTATACCTCAAAATTAGACATTAACAGTTTTCTTAAAAATACTAACACTGGATACATTAAGATGCTCAGTAAAAACACACTAATAAAGATAATACATTCATAATAATTAAGACAGGATCTCTCCATTATTTAGAAACAAATGGTACCAATAAAAATAAAACCCTCTAAACTACATTCCCATACCAAGAGTGATTTTATCTAGCCAAAAAGAACACAACATATAGAGAGATTAACAAAAGAAAAAATACTTCAATGCAGCAATATGTCCGTGAATGCCATGATTGATTAAATTGGGCAAGGGATTTGTCATGGCTTCATGGCTTCAGGAGCGAATCCAAATCCAAAATCTAAAAATTCAAATTACAAATTACATCCAACAATTATAGCAAAATTCAAAACGATAACAATTCAGAACCCAGAAGATTATATCAATTTATCCAGCATTCAAAATCAAAAATTATATTCAGCAAAATTCAATAGGGCAGAATTTTAAACTTATATAGCAAAATTCAAAAACCAGAGTTCTAAATTTGAACTTATATCAAATTTATATTCAGTAAAATTTAGAATTACATAACAATTAATTCATATAATTAACAAAATAAAAAAATTGAAAAGCAGAATAAAAACTCTGTATCAAGCCATCAATTCATATAATTAACAAAATAAAAAAATTAACTGAACTTAAATCTGAACTAAATTCCTCACTGCAGCAATCAACAATTCATACAGCTAATTAAAACCAAATAAAAAAAATTAATTGAAAAACCCAAGAACTCACTGCAATTCACGGCGGCAGAACAGATGCCCGACTAGTCGACTACGATGTTGACAGAAGCCGACGACGGGGACACCAGAAGCTTCAGTGTTCATAGTTCAGGACGACGACACTGCTGATAGCTATGTTGTGGGGTGTGTCGTGTGTGTTCTTCTGAAGACCAGACGACGATGATGCTAGACGCTTCAAACCACGAGGGCGGCAACCGCTGGTGGTCACTGGCTCACTGTCGGTGTCAATTGTGGTGTGGATGGTGGAGTCCCTCTGCTCGTTAAAGGAAAAGGAAAGTAGGGTTGAGAGAGGCGTGTGGTGACAACTGAGTGTTGGATGATTTGGGGGTGGGTTAGGTTAGTGGGTCGTGGTTTTTTTTTTTTGCGTCACAAAACGACGCCGTTTTGGGCTATTTTAAAAAATCGGAACTTAAAAAAATCCGTCCAGTTCGTCCGGTCCACCGGTTAACTATCGGTTCAACCGATTTTTTGATCAATTTTTTGTAGAGAAATTTTGGGGGTTAACTGGACCGGTCAGATGACCGATTCCCGATTTTGGCCGGTCCAATCTGGTTTTCAGAACATTGGGCTAAAGACAAAATATTCGACCAAAAAAAAAAGACTTTGGGTGTAATTTAAGAGTCCAACTTACACACCACACAACACACCTAATTAAAACTGGCAATATATATCTTATCTACGCATATCTAATCTGGATCAATCCATTCGAGTAGAGTTGTCTATCCGATCTGTTGCGAGAAAAGTAGGGTGCGATACGAATTTATTGGTGGATAGGGTAGGATATGGGTTTAGCATATATCCTATCCTACTCTACCCATACTCCTAATATATATATATATATGTAAAAGTTATGTATGTAGTAGAAAAATGAGTGTTGAACTTACAATCTTTTTCTTATAAAAATTTAAAATAACTACTAAGTTAGTTGATGATCATATTATTTGTAACTATATGTTAGATTTTTTAAAGATTTTATTGTTTTTAATTTTAATTTAAACTTAATTTTTTATTTTTTATTTTATTAATACGTATAAAATTTGGAATGGTTGAATTTTATATTTGGTTAAAATTTTTTATTTTTTTATGGGTAAAGTCGAGTAGGTAGGATAGTTTAGAACTTTAGGATGTGAGTAAGATTAAAATTGAGAAATTCTCAACTTGCAGATAGAATAGAATAGAATTTTTAAAAAAATTTCAACCTACAAATAAAATTAGAATAGAGTCCAAATCCAACCCTATCTTACTCATTACCATTCTTACACCTAACCCGCTAAAAAATTCTATAAACACTTTGGCATCATCTTTGTCTTTCATAAAAATATGAAATAAAGAACAACTATAATTATCAAAATTGAACTGATAATAGATCTGTCCAAGTTTTAAATCACTGAGTCAATAGTTTAACTGATGAGTTACATTACTGAATTATTTGATCTATTAACAATTAAATAAGTATATAAATTATAATAAAATCATAATTTAAATAATAAAAATAAAAAAGTTAATATTATTGAATAATAATTAAATTATATATGTTAT
>NC_029786.2:101404338-101410831 GCF_000816755.2 Arachis ipaensis | reverse complement strand
AATGAGCTTAGATATGCAAAAGAAGTTACGTTTATTTGTACCCAAAAAGGGATAGATTGCAAAAGAGATGAAGCTGAAAAATGTGTTTTGGGATGAATGGAAAATGAGCTCGTGAAGCAAGCAGATAAATGGTGAAAGTGAAACACCACTTGTCCGTTAACATATATTTTTCTTGAATATTGTAGCTGACATCAAAGTCATATTTTATATATATATTTTTTCACATGCAGATGTCAAGAAGCAAATCTTAAACTATATGTTATTTATTAGAGGGACCAAAAAAATCGTTGACTTAACCCCGTCCACACCATAGGCATTCGAGATAAGTGTGGATCGGAGGCACATGGACCCTCGTGGTGTGTGGGATCGGAGGTAAGGTGCAAATTCAATTGGTTATGGGTTACCAACTTTTTGTCCGTCATTAGTGACAGATTGACTTTCAAATAAGCTACTCTCACTTATCCTTTCAAAATTTTCAAATCAGCAGACAGCGTACGTGAATTAACGTGTACAAGGAAGAAAGAAAGAAATAAATAAGTGTAGTCAATAATACCTCGGATTAGGGGATCTTTCTAAGGTTCTATATTTTCAAATCGAGCATGCATGAATTCTCGTGCATTATGATATTCGATATCGAATGGGGGAGATTAAAATATGTGTACAGCTAGTGTTTGTTTTTTGAATAATTTTTTTTTAATGGTATCCATGCATCCGTAAACTTGGTGACTAATTTATTCATCGCCGGTCATTCTTTCAAGGACAAACGGCTGATTAATATTTTCTGTCTAAAATAAAATTCAAACTTCTAATCTCTTGAGTAAGAAATCAGATAATGAACTGTTAGACTATATGCAAGTGATTTACTTTTTTTTTATAATGCAACTATTCATAGTTGGGTTTTTTTTCGTTTTCCCAGATGAATTGGACAGCCAACCATCTTTGGCTGTTACATCAAACACTCACACAAACCATATATTTAAAAGTTTTATCGTGGCTGAGGCATGTGATCCAGTGGCAAAAATATTTGCCTCCAACTAAAGCCACGTAGGTTCGAATCCTAGCAGTGGTTATTAAGATTCAAACTCATATAGGATACCTTCTTTCTTGCTCCGTATGATTCTCTTCAAGTATCATTAATTTGAACCATTTTTATTAAAATTTCAAGAGAAAGAAAAAAGAAAGGAGTGACGATCTTTTAGTGGAGATTTTTCTCATTGTTGAAATATAAATCCTATTATAATTTAGAGAACAGAACACTATTTATTACTTTACACCAATTATATATAAAAACAAAAGTTGTGTCTGATTTTATTTTTCAATTTAATTCCCAATTGGTACTGATTTGATTTTATTATTTAATCCAATCTAATTCAAGTGATTGCGATTTTGTAAGGGTTTAAATTTATCTTTTAATCTACAGATTCAAATGATTTAAATTAAATCGGTTTTATGACTTTTATCTCATTCCCGAAGAAAGAATTAGATATTCAAATTATTACAATATAATACAAATCGCAATGATTATTAATTTTTACCTTCTAAGATTCAAAACATAAAATAGCATACAAAATAAAATAAAGTGACAAATAAATATTTGAGAATTTATATATTGGACAGATTAGTCTATTATTAAAAAAAGAATTAATCTCTACATACAAGTAATTCTGTTATACAAGTCTTACAAGTCCTCTAATTGATATTATGCTCAAACACGCCTCTAATAGATTTTTAATTTTTGAAATGATTCCGTTTCCTTTTTCGAATTTCTTACCTTCTCTTTCTCCTTCTTCATTTATATGTTTTTCTCTCTGTTCTCTTTTTCATTATTCTCGATTTCCATTATTTTTTTACATCAAACTCTGAAATCGTTTTTGAAGTGTTTCATTTTTATCGTTGTGTTTCTCCTCATTCTTCTTTTGATATTGCAACATTATGTATTTTTTTTTCTTTGTTTGATTTTTTCCTCCCAAAAAAAATTATGAGAATATGAAATAAGAAAATGAAGAAGAAGAAGCAGCAGAAGATGAGGACGAGAAAGAGGAAGAGTTCTATATTATGCATAAGGTGTACTTCAACGAATTTTGGGTGTATTTCTTAAATCTTTTGGGTGTATTTCTATAATCCTTTGGGTGTATTTCTATAATCGTTTGGGTATATTTCTAAAGTTCCATTATCTTCAAAACGATTTCAAAACTTGATTTCAGAAACCATAAAAATCGAAAAAAAAAAAAAAAAAAACAAAGCAAGAATACCAATGATAAACGAAGGTAAAACAACAAATAAAAAGACAAAGAGAGAACGCACGAAGAAGATCGAACAAATTTGGCAAAAAACTCGTTTTCATGGAGGAAGAAGAAGAGTCGTTCATAATGCATAGTGAGTAGCGCGCTTTGAAAATAGGAAGTGGTTGAATAACGTGCGTGTATTTAATCTTAAATGTGGGAGTGTAATGGGCGTATATTTTGTTAGGCTTGTGCCAACTTATAAGACTTGTAAGTCAAAAAAGCTTGTATGTGTAACAAGCCTCTAAAAAAAAAGATACCAATAAAAATCCTTCAGAATAACAAACATGGACAAATTAAGACATTCTATTCTAATCATAAGAGCTAATTTAAAAATAATATGCCTACGCCTACTATTTTTAAGGACACTATTAGTATTTTTTCCTTTAAACACTAATCTGTCCAAAATATAAATACTCAAATATTTATGTCACTTTACTCTACAAAATAATGCAATCGCATACTTATACTTTACCATCACCACCGTTATATCTTGTGCGCATCCAAATAACTCGAAACATCAGCACCAACACCCTGTAACTAAAGCCATGTTACTTCAGATCAATCATAACCACAGTACTGTTGGAAGAGAACCATTGCATTATAAGTTATAACAATGTCCTGGAAGGTGAATCTCCCATTACAATAATCTAAAACTTTTATAGGTAATTAAAAAGAACACCCACGTGTCCCTGCCCTCATAAATAATACTTCTGTGCTTTTTGCATTCGCAACAACTTATACTGAACCAATTCAACCGGGCACAAGAATCTTATAACTGATATCAATGCCGCCCATATTGAGGTGGCATATTGTTTTCAGGTTGTCCCGGCGGAGGTCTTGGCCTTGCGTACTCAGCAAAGATAACCCAGCCATCCAAAAACTGTGTTGCATCACAAAACATATCAGTCAGGGTTATTCAAATAAGCCACGAAACTGTGGCTGAAAGCAATAGCATAAGGCAAGCACTGCATAACCAGAAATGTTGTCGAGAAACACAAATCCATCAAATATGTTATAACCAATGAAACACCAACTTTGACGGGGCAACTCAATGGCGTGTCCATGCTTCTTATATTATAGGATGAACTCGATCATGACAAGTTCTTAAATCAGAAATCTAAATGTCGATCAAGATTCATATTTTATTATTTGTAGTTGAAATGTCAAACTATAAAACACGTACATGAGCTTGGCAATCCGTACATAATCTACAGGTTATGAATATTCATACAGGCATTGCAAGCCAGAAAATAACTACAGGGTATAGCAAGGAAACTTTAAAACCAATTTTCAGGAAACCTGTGTCTAAACAATAGAAATGAGATATAGTTCAAATTCAAAGAAATGTGTTTGCAAAAACAAGAAACATTTAAGTTTATTGTATATTATTAAAGCATTAGTATCATTAGTTATAAATTGTGTCTTGTCATGTTAAAATACACATACATGCAGAGAAAAATCTGAGACAATAATCTCTACCAAGAAATCAACTTTGTCATATGGCTCGTGATCATGGAGTAAGCATCGAGTTTAATTCAGCTTACCTTGCCATCCATGCCCTCGATGCCCTTTGCAGCATCTTCTAGAGTGGCATACTTCACAAAACCAAACCCCTTAGAGTAACCTGATACTCGGTCAGTTACCACCCTTGCTGAAAGCAGAAAAAGGGAGAAAGTTATGGTTTTGTAGTAGATTCCGAAGCATACATATAATTCTACAAAAAACCATAGTTGAAATTGATGAACTTGAATGTTCAAATTTTCAGAGAAGGAGAACAAACCGTGAACAACTTCACCAAACTTTGCAAATTCATCTCTCAACTTCTCTGAAGTAGTACGTTTGCTAAGCCCTGAAAGTTTTGGCAAACATAAAAATAACTTGGTCAACAAAACAGTCCATGTGACGAAGTATAAATCAAACCGATGGTGTATTACTTGGAAAGATAGCCAAATCACGGAAATAAAGCAGGACATCCCTTTTTTCCAAAAAAAAAGGGCATATTTGTGATTTTAATTTCTATTTTGGAAAAATCCTATTTTTTTCTAATTAGATATACACACTCTACCACTCCAAAGTCCAAATAACCATCTCTTCCTGTTCCCTCTTCATGTCCATGTTCTACCTCTATCTTCCCTGCTTTCGTAAGATGCATTCTCTACTTCTGGTTATGTAGTAGAATATGATATGATTCTCTATTTCTATCCAATTTAGTGATAAGTTTGATGAATATGATTTCCCAAAAATCTTAAATGTCTCTAATTTTCTTGAATAAACAAAAATAAGAAAAGCACAACTATAAGTAAAAAATGTAGGACAAAAGTAATCCCTCCTCGGTGTTTGTGCTGGACTATCTTGTCATATTTATATTTTTATCAGGAACAAATTTGAATTATTTACATATCTTACCAATTAATTTGTCCAAATCCTTAGAAAATATTGAGGAGGGGCCATGTTATCCAACATTTGAAATACAGGATAACCTCTAGCTACTTTTGTTAGCAGCATCAATGAAAGAAACAAGAGGAAACACAACAAGCTTCTTTTAAAAAACTTTCTTTATTGGAATGGGAACACGTTCAAACAGGTGAAGGATAGGGTCATGTGAACATTACACAACACTCATTAGAATTGACTGAATTTTTAATCAAGCGTGAAGCGTTTCAGACTAGAAGATCTTTCCCTTTAAACCACGTCTCCAAACCAATTAACTAGACATTAGACAATTGTTTTACTTCAAAAACCCAATTAACTAGTTAGCAACGCACCAACTTCGTGTCACTAATCAACACCTAACATGTTCGATTTAGCTAACAAATCATAATATCATATATGCATATGGGTTTAGCTAAAGGCACTTGCTAAGGTAACACATTTAGAAAGTTTTAATGTTTTTATACTTTTTTTCATACAATACATGCTTTATAAATTTGAAGTTTTAGTCTTCCCACAAAAACTTTCTATATTTAACTCCTTAACAAGAGCTAAACCCAAATCATATTCATATCCAAACACAAAACAATCACAAATAACAAGTCAAATGCAGTCTAACATATAATCTATATACGAAACCTTAAGAACCATGGTAGATCCAAACTTCAAACACGACAAAACAGATGAAGATACCAAAACAGCAGAGAACCAAGACTTTAAACATCACTTTCTATTTTCTACTGCAGTTACATCAACAAACTAAGTTTTCCAAAAATCATGAGGGTTTCATTAATACTCAATGGAAATTACAGAAAACATAAAACTTCAGGAGGAAAAAAATTGAGAAGGTAAAGAGGGAAACAGACCAGAGACGAAGAGGTTGGTGTTGGGTTCCGCCATAGGCCGAGCTGGCTGCGCCCCCGCCTGTGGGGGCGGAATGAAGGGGAAGCTCAAAGATGGCTTCGTCGTGTTTGTGCAGAAGAGCCGCCGCAAACCTCCGGGAGCTGCCAACGCTGCCGCCCTCATCGCCATGGCCACGGGTACTAGTTAACTGGTTCGGTGGTTCAACCAAAATAATCGAATTATAAATAAACACACAAAAACATAATTATATTCTAAAGTAAATCTTAAAAATACACTAATTAATCCAATGACCAACACCTAGAAAACCAATAACAAGAACAAATAACCTAATGGCAAGAAAAACTAGGCAGCAGCAATGAATAATAAGTCAACAACATTGCCAAAAATTTAATAACACCTAATACAACAGCAATTAAGTGACTAACAACTTAACAAATTAACAAATAGCAAAAGCAACACAGCAACCTGCAGCAAGAACAACTAGGCAATAGCAAAAAATTTGATAAACCCCGAAAAAAACACAGCAACCAGAAACTGGAACACAACAACCACAACACAGAAACCAGCAACCACCGCAACACAGAGACCATCAACAAAAAGTGAAAATGAAAAATCACAGCAAGTATCAAAGAGGAGACGACTACACCTACCAGAAACTGGAAGGCGAGCACGACGGTACTAGAACGAGACGGGCGGAAGAATAAAAAACCCGCGACGGCCGGAACTGGAAGAGGAGCGCGACGGGTGGATGCGAGCACGACGTGAAGGCGAAGGCGACGGCGACGAAAACAAGAAGGAGATGGGAAGACGACGGCGGCGGCAGAGCTCAGCGGCGGATGGAGAGAAGTGGGGACGGGATTAGTTAGTCATTTGGGGAAGGGTATTTAGGCATTTGGTCAAGGTAAAGAAAGGGT
>NC_029786.2:101397206-101404313 GCF_000816755.2 Arachis ipaensis | reverse complement strand
TCAATATGAAAATTAAATTAAATAGCATTTTTCAAGTGAAATTGTAAATACTAAATCGGTATTTAAAAGATTTTGGTGTTGACAAAATGGTATTTAATTTTTGTGATTGACAAAATAGTCCCTGAAAAAATTTTAAAATTTGACAAAATCACCAAACCGTGAAAAGATGACAGTGAATGGAAAACACTAATATAACCGTAGGAAAATAGCTACAATGATGGCAGAGAGCTACAATGATGACAGTGAATTGTAAATACGCCGATGCGTCCCTTTCACGTTCCCTCTACCATGGGCAGCACTTCGCTGCTGTGTTCTCTTCCGCCATGGCAAATAAGAAGGAGAAAAGAACATTGGAAACATCGCTGGAGCTCTCTGCTATCATCGGAGCTCTCTTTCGACAGTCACATCAATAATTTTTGTTCATTGTGACGTCATTCTTTTACGTTGAATGATTTTATCAAATTTTAAAATTTTTTGATGGCTATTTTATCCATAACAAAAATCAAGTAACATTTATCAGCAGTAAAATCTTTCGAATACCAATTCAATATTTACCTCTTAAAAATTATTAAATAAAAATTTAATTAAATCGATTTAATTATTTAACAATTTCTATTTATTACAACTGCACCTTTTGAACTGCTGTACAAATACTCGAGTAATGATATCCTACACATTAATTGTAGCAAAATTTGAGGTTTTTCATTGTCACAACAAAAAATCATATGAAAGATCGTGTTATTAATTAGTAACAAAATTATCCATGGAAAAAAAAATTTTAGATATTTAATTGATTGATTCATTTGACAAATTTATCTTAAAATTGAGTTATTAATTTTGTCAACAATATCATCTTTCATGAATCAAATTAGGTTGATTTAGTAGTTAGTTCACTAATCTACTTAAATAAATATCGGATGTTTGAATCTCGCCTTATGCATAGTCAATAATAAACCCTTAAATAAAACTTAAATCTGCAACAAATGAATCATTGACCTATCGAATTAGGAGATACAGTAGAAAACCATACCATCTTTCCTGAATGATTCGTGTATGGATAATCTATGAACAACATAATCTTGTGTGTGAGGGTGAGTTCAAAACTTCACAACTTTATGATATACAAGAATCATTGCAGGGGATAAGACAAATTTGTAACATTTCACTTCAACCAACATTCACCATTTCACCTGAGTAATTAAGGGCTTATCTGATAACGAGGCTTCTATATTCCCAGCCACAAGTTCACACAATTTGATTATACATTCAGAAGTAAAAGCAGCACAATGTGGAGTCAAAACCACATTATCCATACTGAGTAGCTCTTTAGGAACATTAGGTTCATCTTCAAACACATCCAAAGCAGCACCACCAATTTCACCATCCATCAAAAACTTCACCAATTGCTTCTCATCAATAAGAGATCCTCTCCCAACATTCACAATGAACCCTTCTTTTCCCAATGCCAACATCACTTCCCTGTTTACTATGTGCCTTGTTTCCTCATTCAGTGCACAACAGAGAACAAGTGCATTGCTAGTAGCAGCAAGGTCAATAACACTGTTATAGAAAGGGTATGAAACTGCAGATTTTTTATGCTTTGAGTGGTATAAGATGGTGCAACCAAAACATTCGAGTCTCTTAGCAACTTCCATGCCAATGCTTCCGAGTCCAACTATGCCAATCCGCTTTCCTGATATCTGAAATCATCAATGCGTTATTGCTTTCCAAGTGAAGCTTGCAAATGAACACATGTTCTAATAGAACATTTAAATATCCAAACATGTATACAAAATTGAAAGGATTAACGGAAAGGATGGAAGAATCCTTAATCTTAATGCATTTATAAGTTTGAGCATATTTTTTTAATTTTACTATAGAAATAGATTCCTAAAACACGGAACAGAATAAAAAAAATAAAAAATATTTTCATACATTTATTTATAAGTTTGAAAATATTTTTTACTTTAAGCCCCACCGCCATATCAGCCACCTCCTCGGAAAACAGTTTTCCGGCGCCAGCTACCTGTATCCCTCGGCAGCCACACTCATTGAGGTCAATGTGATCGGTGCCGGCACTGGTGGTGACGACTAGTCGGAGGGAGGGGAGGAGGCGGAGGACGGGGGCGGTGAGGGAGAAGGAAGCACTGCAGATGACGGCGGAGATGGATGAAAGTGGAGCGGTGAGAGGGTAGAGTGAGTCCAACGAAGTGTTTGGGATAAGAAAACGGAATTTGTGAGAGTAGAGTTGTTTTAAGGTTTGTAAGCACGTTGGAGAACCAAGAACAAGCACTTGTGGAAGATCTTGGTTTTCGTGTTTGAGTTGCTGTAATCCTTCTACTTTTTCTTCTTCCGCCATTGAATTTTGACGGTGGTGGGAAATTGGAGCTTCTTGAAAGTACAGCAGTACTGTGGATGCCTGGATGGGAGGTGGGAAATGAACGTGGGACTTATCTTACATATTTTTTGTTTCAATTTCGAAAAATGTTTTCGGAAATGCACGTGGGACTTATCTTACATTCTAGAATGGCTCGCTACACATTTTTGGAGCATGTATATTTGAGAGCAAAGATATTTGAAATTCAGTACATTTTAGAATGCATTTCATGGTCCTCCCAACCACGCCTGTGAGCATTATACAAATCCCCAATAGCTAATTGATATCTTGGAAGCTAAGATCGATCAAAGGGACAAAAGCTTTTTACACTTAGATGACATATATTTAGATACCTTGAAAAATACACATATGAACATGACATGACCCATTGTCATATACGAAAACATGGAAAGCAGAACCTTTACAAGCTGAGTGTCCACTACTTCCTCACCCTAGTCTCTAGCTATAAATCTACCTAATATCACTATATATTGGACAAAAGCAACGAATCAAGAAGGAACATAGGGCTCAAAAAGTTTAACACATGGATTTGGATCATACTGCATTATATCAGCAGCACGTTCAAACTCTTCCCTCAGAACCTTGATACTGCGTTTATCCACCACTCTGCCCAGATCATGAGATATCTCAAAAGGATCCTCTATGCATATCAGATGCCGATCATTCCCAACCCACCTCGTCCAGTCCTTCTCTCGCTTACTACACACCAAAAAGCAAGCATCAGGCATTTAAGATTATATTCAATCATATATAGCTATTACATCAATAATAATATACAAACTAATTTAAATCTTATACAAATGCAAGCATATATGTGATTGCGTGATAGTGGAAAACTTTAGTCATTTAAGCTCGAATTTGACATCCAATAAGTCTCGTCAGAAAAACAAGAGAAAGAAACGGAGTCTCTTTTTTCTTCCTTTTTTTGGTTTCAATTTAGTATCTTATTCCTAAGGAGCAGCTTCAAGCAAAGGAAATCGACATCAGGAGCATAAGGAAAACTACACATTAATCATAAACGCCTGTCTTAGAATTCAGAAAACAACCAATTTCTAGCAAAATGAGGAGGGACAATGATAACAAATGGGACTGTGAGTATATGACAAACAAATTAGATATCCAGACTCTTACCTGATTATGCTTCCTGTACGTACAGATATAACTGAATTTGCGTAATCATGACAGTAGGCCCAATAATAGAAAAATCCCCACACTAACTGAGCTATTGTTTCCTTGTTGGGGCGTCCAAAATCAGCGAGTGTCCGAACTTTATCAAAGTAAGCACAATTCACATTGTCCACCTTAACAGAGTACGTCGATTCCATCTCCTTCATAGGTAACAGTCATTAATCAGGAAAACACATTAAATTGCAAAAGTGATAATTCCTTTACCATTTTCAGATTCTGCATACTTGATTTATGTATTCTAAACTGCTTTCCTCAAACTAAAACCCAGCAAACTGCTTTTTCAAGAAGAACTACCTCACTCTGCTCAAGGCCCAAAACTTAAGGAAATGACCCTCTGGAGTCTAGAGTAAATTTGTTTCTAAAATATAAAGGTGAGTATCCACCCTTAATTTAGAAAGCTTCCTGATTATAACCCAGTAAATTTTATAATAATAATAATAATACTAAACTGTGGTTACCGTGGAAAGACATTTCATTTACATCAAAAACACTTGCAAAGGAATGAGAAGTAGAAGTACACACCTGTAAGCAAGGAAGGATAGCAGGCCTTCGTTGTTGCAAAAAATGAATGCACATTAAGACATACCTGAAATTAGAACTGCCCAAATTACTACACGGAACAAGTGCTCATCATCAATTATTTGATCGTGTATCAACCAATTTTAATGTTCTTGGTAAAAACTTGTGTAACTTGATCCAGAGTAGAAAAATAAGGAAAATCAAATCAGAAGCTAACTTACGCATAGCTAGATAAGGTTCCATGATAAGTTTCATTCACTCCTCTTGACTTTGCCCAATGTTTGATAATAAATGCCAACTGCCTTAATCTTGCATCTATTTGAGCATAATCCCAAAGAAGCTTTGTATTTACAACAGCAAGGAGGTTGTTGATGCATATGTCACAAGAAATTCCTGTCGCTGGATCCATGAGTTTTACTATAGGAACTCTTGCCCGAGTCAAAGCCTGCAAACAAATGAATGTTTGTTGAGCAGTCCAGTAAACCCAACCCTTAAGTTATGCACACATATGCTCTGACTGCCCCATGAAGAACCGAAACAAGGCAGTGGAATATATCAAAATAAATATCTACTGAGAAAATATTTTTTACAAGCTCACTCCAACCAACCCAAAATCCAATGTCAAGCTTCCAATAACAATTTCCTAATTTTCCTCATATATAACAAAGCTTGACTTTATATGTCCATTATATCCCATTTAGTGAGGAAAGGCTTAGTTCGTTGTATTTTATCTCAATTATGCAATATTCTTCATAGGCCTATCACAAAATAGTTAATCATTACATAAATGAATACATACAACCAAGATATGATAGCAATATTAACACTATAAAAACATAGCAATCTTCTCACCTGCACATTCTGCAGATTATCTGATTGTAAAATATCTGCCAATTTCATTAGAATATCGGATTTCTCCATGTTTGCTTCCTCAATTGCAAGGCAAATATCAATATCACTTTTAGAAACGCCAAATGAATTAGCACATGATCCATAAATATAAAGTTGAGCTTCTGGCCACTCTTTGCTAACTAATTTCTTCAATAACGCTAATAGTTGTGTTTGCTTCACCTTTTCTTCCTCTGGAGGAATCAGAGACTCATATATTGCAAGAAAAGGAACGTTAAGATTATCTATGTCCCTTCGACATATCGTCTGCCTTTTGTACATTCTTTGCCGCTGGCTTAGTAACCGTTGTCCTCTCGAATCTAATGATCTGGCATCCTGATAATAAATTCAGTAAGTGACCTTAGAATTTAACAATCCAGGGTCAAGCTAAGAAAGTCAAATAAACATGGCCCAAAACCTCGTTATTTGATCATTGATAATAAACAATAAATCTAGATTATAGATTCTAAGTCTTTCCATAAAGAGTTCTAGTATTTACAATAATGAAAATCAAATACTCAAACCAAAGCACTAGGAGAATTAAATTCAATTCAATTACTAGTTACTGAATGAATGACAATCCATAGTTACCAACAATATCAAAAATTTTAAGTGTTAACCTTCTCCCGAGCACGGCGTTGCCTTGAGTTATTCTTGTCTTCAGACTCATCCCCAACCAACAAGGAATCACCTAGCTGCTCCCCAAGGGCATCAGCATCAAGATCACCATCACCATCATCATCAGCAGCATCACCAATTTGAAGCTTCGCCAAAGATTCTTCAACATCAGCACCAGACACTGAATGAAGTTTACTCCCCGCCGGCGGCCCTGGGTGATCAAGCTGTTCGAGAATCCCCATCTCGCGACCCACATTGCCTCTGCCACCACTTCTTCCCCCAGACACCATCCTGAAATTTTCCTTCCTAGGGTGCACACTCTCAATCCTACCACCCAATCCCCCAGAATCAACAGGCATCGCTCGATCATCATCAACCTCTGAACCCTTCCTTCTCCCCCCAGAGCCCCAATGACCCTTTCCCCTTTGCTTGTTCCCAAACCCTGGCGGTGGAGCCCTACTAGTCTCAGACCTAAGATTCCCTCCACCACCATGAAAACTATTGTTATTAATATTGATGTGGTTGTTGTTATTCCCCCTCTCAACCCCTCTCCTATCTTGTTCAACAACATCAAAATTCCCAGCAGAATTTGAAAATTTTGGACCTTGTTTATGCGGTTCAACATGGAAGTTCAAGTTCCCATTGTTCAGCTTCAAGTACAGCAACGAATCCACCGCCCCATTAGGTGGAACTTCATGAGCAAAAGCGTCATTAGGCAAGGACCCAAACTTTAGCTTCAGCTCCTGCTGCTTCTGCTGCTGAACAAAAGCATCAACTCTAATGTTGCTGTTATTGCTTAGATTTGTAGTAGTAGCGACCGTTTCGACTGGAAACCCTAATCTTCTGAGATCGTCGATTCCAATGTTGGAGTTGGGAATTGGGGTTAGGGTTTGGGTTTGGGGTACACCAGGAGGAGGGGCAAACGGATTATGAGTCAACCCGAAGAGATTTTGCGGGTAAGAGAGAGAGTGGGGCCAAGGAAGCTGAAGATGGTTCTGTTGTTGTTGATGATGGTGATGGTGATGGAGCTGAGGGATGGGGTGATCGTGACCGTTGGATTGCCACGGGGACGGGGGTACAAATGGAATTGTGGGACCCATTAATGCGACGGCGGGATCCAGTGCTGCCGGAGATTGTTGTTGCTGCAGCTGCGGCGGAGGTGGCGGCTGGTTTTGGTGGTGTGATTGAGGTGGAGGAGGAGGTTGATGGTGGTGTTGAGGGGGTCGTTGGATGAGAGAGAGGATTTATTTTTATAGTAGTCTATTTATTTAGGCGGTTTGTTTAGGAGAAAGGGCAAATGGTGTGAAGCAAAGGTTCAAGAGAGAGTGAGACTTGGTTTTGCAAGTGCTTTTTTTTTTTCTTCTCTCTTTTTTTTTTTCTTCTGCTTTTCGATGAGTGAGGAAGTGACAGGGTGAGTGGGTGAACTGGGGATGTGGGGCGGTGGTACTTACCGCCACCTCCGCTGGGCGGCGGCGGCAGTTTGCCGCCGCTCAAGG
>NC_029786.2:101385579-101396447 GCF_000816755.2 Arachis ipaensis | reverse complement strand
TGATGATATTTTTATTTTATTTTATTTTAAATTTTTTGTTAACTTTGGATCAGATCAGACTCATCAGAGCAGGACTATCTTGTTTATGTTTCTTTTTTGAATTAACGTTTATTTTTGTATTGTTATCAAGAAACCGAATCGGTAATCGAACTGATTAAGTTATTGGATTACTGGATTGTTGGTTCAATTGATAAGTCACTAATTGAATCGATGGATTACTGGATTGTTGGTTCAATTGATAAGTCACTAATTGAATCGATTGATTCGATTATACGTAACTAACAAATAAAATATAATAAAAAATTTAGAATTAAAAATTTAAAATTGATATTTTTATTAATATTTTAAAAATATCTAAATTTTAATAAATTATAATTAATAAATTATAATTTAATTATTATTAAATAAATATAATTTTTTGTATGCTCAACTTGTTTTTTACAGGATAAGCTTAGGGGCTGTGTACTATACCGTTAACCTTGGCCACAGAATCATTAAAAGAAAAGAAATATAATTAATTTAAGAAAAAATAAGTGAGTTTATAATTAATTTAAGAATAAATAAATTTATAATTAAAATTAAAATAAATTAAATAAAAATAAATTATTTGTTGAAAGATATTCACATGTATTTTAATTTGCATATATATTAGTAACAGGTAACTTAGCTGTTGGTTGAGGCTACTACTGTTTATATCCTTGAAGGAGGGGGGTTTGAATCCCATCTAACAATGATCTTTTGTGCCAGTAATTTTTATATCAAAATGAATTATAGTGAAATAAATATTGTTTAAATTATACTACTCAAAATCTTTTGTTACTTTTTTTTTTTTTGAAATAAAAAGCTCAACACACTAGGTGGAGCAAGCAGAATCCAAACACAAAGTACAACTGAAGAAAGTAGATCAACCCCTAGTCATCTTCGGCATTGCCATCAACAACCAAATGAATCACCACCAATCCATTCGTCGGAGAGCTCAAAAGACCTGTTAGTAATTTCCGCTACTCCTGAGCTTTTATTCTGGAACACTCGATTATTTCTTTCCAGCCAAATTGTCCAGATTACAGCAAAGAACCCAATCAACCACCTCTTCCTAGCATCCTTTCTTTGTGCAGTAGCCGTCCAACTCTCAAAGTGTTGCTTTAGTGTACTTGGAACGGACCATTCTCTTTCAAGCACGTACAGCCAAGCACACCACACCTGCCAAGTGATCTCACACTCAAGAAACAGATGAAAAGCAGACTCCACAGACCTATGGCATAAAGCACACAAATTATCAAACTGGTTAATGACTCCTAATCTGCAAAGTCTTTCTTTAGTATTCACCCTCTCAATTAGAACAAACCATGTAAATAATTCGACCCTTGGCGGGGCAAAACCCCTCCAAATAGCACTAGTGAAGCTATAGCTTGTTACTTCCTCTGGGAGGACTGCTTTCTGCAACACCTGCACAAAGGAGTTAGTAGAGAAAATACCAGTTCTATCAAATTTCCAAACCACCCTATCCTCTCTCTCTCTCTGTTGTTAACCTAACTGAACGTAATATCTCATGGAGGTGGCTCAAAAGTTCCAGCTCCCATTGAAATAACTCCCTCCTCCACTGAAAGCTCCATATCCACTCTAACACATCCCAAAACCCACAGTCACCTATAACAGAACCTTTAAGGTTTGAAACCAAGAATAATCTAGGGAACAAATCCTTCAATGCACCACCAGTTAACCAGTCATCCTCCCAGGATCGGACTGTTCTGCCGTTTCCTAATTCCATTGACAAGCCTCTAATCATCATGTCTCTGATTTGTGGCTCTCTGATTTGGAGTTGACAAATGTCCTTCCAAGGACCCCCTCTTGAGGGAACAGGTTGACCATGTAGCATCGCAGAAGGATTCATGTTATTACAGGAGCAGACTACTTTCTTCCATAAGGGGCACTCCTCTTTTGAGAACCGCCACCACCATTTGAATAGAAGAGCTGTATTTCGAACCACGGCATCACCCACTCCCAAACCACCCTCCTTTTTAGGGGCCATCACTACCTCCCATTTCACTAGTGGTATCCCAATCCTCCCATCCTCCTTGCTCCACAAGAACCGTCTTTGTAAAGATATCAACTCCTCCGCCACTGCCTTTGGCATCTTGTACAAACTAAGATAATATATAGGCAAGCTATTGAGAACCGATTTAATGAGTACCAGCTTACCCGCTTTATTGAGAGTCTTTGCTTGCCACATACTCAACTTTTCTTTCACCTTATCAACCACTGGTTTCCACGTCTTAACTAGCCTCGGATTCGCTCCCAAAGAGATGCCCAGGTATCTGACAGGGAGTGAAGCCTTCTTACAACCCAGCAAGAGACACATCTTGCGTGTCCACCTCTGTTCACAATTAACCGGAATGAAACTGGACTTCTCAAAATTAATACACAACCCAGACATCAGCTCGAAGCAGCGCAGTAGACGCTTGTAGTTCCGAATGGTCGCTTCCTCTGGCGGGCAGAACAGTATAGTGTCATCTGCAAACTGTAAGTGTGATAACTCAATATTATCCCGTCCAACCAACAATGGTAATATGCGCCCATTCCTCACTGCCTCCCCAATCATTCTATGAAGCACATCAACGACGAGCACGAACAGAAAGGGAGATAGAGGATCTCCTTGTCGTAGGCCCCTTTCCATCTTAAAGGGCTTAGAGGGTGACCCATTAATGAGCACTGACATAGACGCCGAACAAACACATTCCTTAATCCACCCCCGCCACCTCTGGCTAAAGCCCATCTTCTGCAGCACTATATCCACAAAGCTCCATTTGACCCTATCGTAAGCCTTCTGAAAGTCCAGTTTAATTATCGCTGAGCTCCTTTTCCTCGACCTTAGCCAGTGAACTGTTTCACAAGCTATCAAAGCCCCATCGTGGATTTTCCAGCCCTGCACAAAAGCAGTTTGAGTTTTGCCTACCAGGTCCGGCATCACTTTCCGCATCCTCCGAACCAACACCTTATATATGACCTTATAGACACAACCCACCATAATGATCGGCCGGAAGTCTTTTATTTCTGTAGCTCCAATAAATTTCGGTGCCAGCGCCACCCAAGTGACATTCGAGCCCGCAGGTAACAGTGCTGAATGGAAGAACCCCATCACTGCTACCATAAATTCTCTCCCAACTTCTGCCCAACACTGCTTGATAAAATTCATGTTATACCCATCACTCCCTGGTGCTTTCGTTGACTCACAATCCCACACTGCAGACTTTATTTCTTCAGCAGTCGGCATCAATTCCAGCTCTGTTGCCTCATCCTCAGTTATTCGCCTTACCAGTCCGTCTCGAAATCCTGTATTTGGTGATGGCTCTTGATGGTACAATTCCTTATAGAACTCCTGTATAGCAACCTTAATCCGAGATTGATTCCGCACTAATCGGCCTTGAATCTTTAAGGCCTCAATCCAATTATTCCTTCTTCGAGCTGAGGCTAAGTTGTGGAAGTACCTAGTGTTTTTATCCATCTCCTTAGCATGTTTAGATCGTGACATCTGCTTCCAATGCAATTCCTTTCTGATATACCACTTTTTGCATGAACACACAAGCGCCTTCCTTCTAGCCTCTAGTGTTCCATCATAAACCCCATTGCCGACCAAATCATCAACATTCCTGATCTCCTCCTCAAACTTACTAATTCTCACATCCAAATCACCAAAGTGCTCTCTATGCCACCTGCCCAGCGGAACCGTCAAAGCCTTCAGCTTGTCCATGAACTGAATCTCCTCTAAGCACCTCCACTCCTCCTTCACCATCCTCAAAAATCCATTATGTGTAAACCATGCATCCAGACTCCGAAAAGGTCGCTGCCCCCCTCCCACCCTTGTAACATTCATGATCATTGGACAATGGTCGGACAAACCTCTTGGGCCTCCTCGTAACCTTGTTTCAGGGAACTCTTCTAACCACTCCAAATTAACCAGGACTCTATCAATCCGACTACATGATTGGCCCCTGAACCAGGTAAACTTACGATCAGTTAAAGCAAGATCCACTAGCTCCATATCGTGACTCCAAGATTTGAACTCTACTGCAGACCTTGGCAAAGAAGTAACCCCTCGTCTTTCTTCCACTTGAGTAATCTCATTAAAGTCCCCCATGAAGCAGAAAGGAACTTGACATAATCCAGACAAGAAATTCAACTTTTCCCACACAACAAGCTTTTCCTCCCTAACATGCTCACCATACACTAAGCAGAATGCAAACCGAAAATTATTCTTTATCATGACTCCATCCACACATAACCACCTACCACCTTTATAACAGTTAACTAAGTTAAACACCGTTGCATCCCATAGCAGCAACAGGCCTCCAGACGCACCTTCCGCTTCCACAAACTCCCACCCTACTCCATCGTTACCCCACAGTTGTATGACATCAAATCTAGTCACCACCTCTTTCTTTGTCTCTATCAATCCTAGCACATTCAAATTGAACTTCTTCCTAAAGGTTTTGATCATGCTCACCTTCCCAATCCCCGCCAAGCCCCTAACATTCCAGGATGCAAAACTCATTTTAAAACAGATGTACACACCTTTTTCCTGTTTTTCGGACGACTCCTTCTAGCTTTCTCTTTCCGTTTTGCCTGCTTTTTCTTCAGTGCTATTTCCTCATTCTGAGCTTGGAGTATCGCCATTATATCCTCCTCCTCATCGTATAACACAGCTCCAGATTCCACAGCCAGGTCCCACGTCTTCTTGTTTTCTTGCATTGCCTTCGTTCGCTCAACTTCGGACGCTTCAGAGCCAGCGTCACTCCCAACCTCAGTATGTTCATCCCCCGAGCCAGCTAAATCTTCCCCAAACCCCACGATCTCCTCCATTAATGGCTTCATCAGCCCGTGTGCTTCAGCTGCTATCGAGGTAAATTCCACTTTATTCTTGGCCAAACAGGTTTGGTCCTGGCAACAATCCTCATAGCTTCGCTCCTTAGTTACTCCCATCTTCTTTACACTGCCACTACCGTCTTCCACCCGATCGGCAACATATACGCATTCTGTTTGGCGCGAAGCTTCAGCCCTACCATCGTCATCAACCCCCAACCGATCACCCCTTTCCTGACTACCTTCCCCGCGCAGAACCACCCCACCACCCGTCCCAAGCTTCCATCCCGTTTCTTCATTGAAGCATGTCCCCGTAACAACAAGAGTACCAACCTGGCTATCCCTACCAACCATCGCCACCTGCATCGCCTTTCCCCCATAAGTCGCCAAGCCGCCCGCCATACCCCGATCCAGCCTCCCATCGCCGCCATGACAAGAGGTTAGCGAAACCTCTTCCTTGGATAGCATCCGGGTGTCAGACCGGAAACCAACCTCTGCGCCGACGGGGTTAACCCCTCTCCCCCAACCGAGCTCGGCCCCATCTGCCGACCTCTCCCTGCAATCGCTGACGTCTGCGCCGCCTTGGACGATCTCAGCCTCATCAATCCTCTTTCTGGACGATAACCCATCTCCAGGCCCGACCCGAACCGGCCTCCTCTCCATGGTCAATTCAGCCTGATCCACCTCTACCTGCCCATCATCCTGAACATGTGGGCTGCCCTTTTTGAGGCCCAAATGAATTTCCTTATTATTAACCAATAAACTTTGGGCCATCGCATTATTGTGAACAGCATAGTTACTAGGACCCACCCACCTTCTAGTACTAGTGACATCACCTGCAACCCCTTCACCATTAGCCACGTCCCAGGCCAGAGTCCTCTCCGAGTCCTCATCCACTTCATGCACCAACGATCCCGCAAATCCAGCCCTCGTCATATTGGGATCGGATTCCTTAATCTTAGTCCTTCCCTGTTTTAAATTCAAATGTTTGTTACTCCATTCATTTAAATCTTCTGTGTAGATTACTACTATACCGTTCCTCTGTTCCTCCTCTCTTACCGGCAACGTCATCATCTCCGCCGAGGCATCCCAACTCTTCAGCTGTCCATGGCTACACCTACCATCATCAGTGCCAGCACCGTCCCCATAATCGCACCCAACTCCGATTATGGGATTCGGATGACCTCCTAGCCCAGCCTTCATCACAAAACCCCGCGTATGGTATTCCCCGTTCCCCCCTGAGACAAATACCTCAAACATAGTCGGGCCTACAGAGATGCTAATCCTCTCACGAATAACATCATAAATGCACGTATCAATCAACACCCGACCAACGCTAAACGACGAGCATGAAGTAGTCTCTGGATCACAAGCCACCACCTCACCCCACTGTTCACCAATCAAGCGAAAAGTAGCTTCGGACCATACGTGAACGGGGACACTGATGCACTCGAGCCATACTCGTCTCTTATCACTCCGATCGTTCTCATCCCATCGCCCAATTCAATAGAAGAACTTCAATAGGCCATTCATGCCACTTGAGAGAGCCGCGTCCGCTGAATGAGTAGTATCAAAAGTTAGCAAAGCTTTGTAGGCTCCCAATTCGCATACTTTTACTACCTGTGGCCATTCCTTTCAAGCTACGGCGTGCAGCAACCGGAAGTCAATAGCTTTCAGAGTACTCCCAACAATACTCCTCTTCAGCCATCCTAAATTATTCTCTGCCATCGACGCCTGTATGACCCTTAGACCCAGGCCCTCCTTATCCTTCGGCCAGCACCTCCGTAGAGAGTCAGTCTCATTCTCCAATCGTTGCGGACCATCCAAGCAGCCACTGTTCCAAGCAAGAGTCAACCCACAATCACCCCTTCCCTCCACTATATGATCCCCACCCTTAATAGGAGAGTTTCGACGATCACCCCCTAGCATCGGTACCCCTCCTTGTGTCGTCACTTCCCAGAACCGTCTTTCCCTTAAAGGCATTTCTCCTGAACTTAGCCTCTCCGACGAAGACCTCCTTTCCTCTTAAGCACATGCGATTCATTTCTGAAATTGCCTTCAAAGCGCCCCCCTTCGTAGTATATCGGATAAGCGCAAATAAGTAAACCATCCCACTCCGCACCTTCCTGGAGAGGTAAATATCATTGATCCTTCCCGTCCATGCAAATAACCCAAACAATTCCTTTTTTGAAATGTCTTCTGGTAGTCTGTCAACAAAAATGGTAAACGAGTCCTGTTCCAGACGAAGAAAAGCTTCTCGGTTCCAAACCCTCGGATCCTTGCCAAGATGCTGGTCCTTCCTAGTTCTACCCCTCGGATCCTTTTTTGTTACTTATAATTAGTATATAATAAAAACGAAAATAAAGTACATTGAGAAATACAATTAAAAAAAACGAAAAAAAATTCATACAAACATAGTATATAATAAGAGTTAATATTCAAAATCGTTCCTGAAAGATACCTTATTCTCCATATGAGTCCCCGAATAATAAACTTAATCAAAATCGTCCCCGAAAGATGTCGACCATAACCACGTTAGTCCTTCCGTCAAATCGTCCGCTGAGCTGGCTAACGTCGGGTGGCGTGTACCGTTAAGTGCCTGCGTGGCACAGTAACAAAACAACGCCGTTTTGAATCAATGGCCTCCAAAAATCTGAGACAACGTCGTTTGGTCTCCATGAGAGATTCAAAACGTTGCAACCCATGACCCCCTCGGCCAACAAGCATCTCACTCTGTTTCACTCCAAAACTTATCGTTTGCGTCAAGCTATGCCCTAAGCCTTTGACCTAACACTTGAAGCAGGCCATTAACCTTCGTCAACGTAGGAAGACCAGTAGCCTGGAAGAGGTATTGGTACTGAATACAGCGGTGATCGTCTCCTAGAGCAGTATTGGTAGTGGAGGAAGCCATCTCGACTTTTATAGGTAAGGATGAATCGTTTTTATTGTTTATTGCTGATCAGTAGAGACCGTTCCCAACTTCTTTGCATCCAATGTATCCAAACCGCTCACACCACTCTCACTGCAGTTCATGGAGAATGATTGTGTTTGTGACAGTGTTTCAAGTGCATCAGAAAAAGCATAATTATCATCATCATTATCCTTGTTCACCTTTTTCTCCTCCACATTAGACCTAGTCTCAACAATGCTCTCAGCTTTCTTTTCTCTACCACCATCCATTTTATTTCTAACCACACTGACATTGAAAAAGTTTGATCTATTTGTAGCCCTGATCTTATTTTCAAGTTTAGAATCCTTTTCTGATGGCTGTTTGAAACAAGCATTTGTGGATTTTCCAGGGGGAAGCCTTGGACTTGGAGTGTTTGATGCTTCCTTAGAAGGTTGATGGTCAGATCCAGCACTATTGCCATTGCCATTAGCACTATTACCCTTGCGCCTTCCGGGGATATGCTCCCAATTGAAAGGCACAGCAACAGATTCACAGTTCAAAACAGTCTTATACGTTAATTTATTTGCAGCTCTGAGGCCTAAAACTCTGCTAAGAGAATCCTAGTTCCGACTCTTGAAACCTGAAAATGAAAAAGGATAGAAAAGAATTTACACAGCATTATAATAGTACTCTATTGGAGTTAGAGAGTGGAAAGAATAAAAACCTTTCAAGTTGTAAAACTCTCTTTAAGCCAAGGAATCAAAACATAATGAATGAATTGAATAGTAGTGGTACAAAAGCTTACAAGAGAAACGAAAGGTAATGAAGAGAAGAAGATCAAAATATCAAACATGTAAATAAGGGTGCATAGAAATTGCAATAGAGTTATGGTTGTAGAGCAAAAGAAACAAAAGAGTAGAGGTGTCCATGGATCGCATCCGATCCGCATATCCGCGGTATTTATCCAAATCCGATCCAAAAATTGCGGATATGGATCCGATCTGCAAGGCTTTCGGATCGGATCGGATCGGATCCACACACTAATCGGATCGGATTGCGGATTTTGTGTTGGTATCCGCATATCCGCGTATCCGCAAAAATAAAGAAATAAATAAGTAAAATATTCTTTTATGTTTTATTTTAACTAATAATTATCATATATGTTAAATTATTTTAATTTATTATTCAAGAAAAGTATGTGTAATATTATTTTAAGAGTAAACATATTTAAAAGAATAGAAAAAATAAATTTTATTGATATTTTTTTAATAAAAATAAGCTTTCCAACCTTAAAAACTGCGGATATTGGATCCGATCCGATCCGATGATTGTAGTGCGGATCGGATCGAAATCTTGGCCATATCCGATTCGATCCGCGGACACCCCTACAAAAGAGGAAAGTGGTTTCAGTAGTCACAGGTGGAGTAACCTTTTGTGAAGAGAGGCATGAAAGGACTAAATTAAAGGTGGTAATGAAAAGAATAGAGAAAAAGTAAAAGGCAGAGGAATATCCAAACAAACAAGAAAATTATTAACATTTTCAAATATCTAACTTCAGCTTCCAAGCTACCCATTCTCCATGCCTCCTTTACCCTCCATTCATCATACTCACTTTCAACCTGCAGTTCAGTTTTGGAATCTTCCTTAGCACCTGCTTCAACCACTGTATCACAGTCATCACCATCAACCCACTTAAAGTAATTACAGTGATTGTCCTTCTGCAAATTCAAAAATCAGACAAGAATACAATGAATCACACCCAATAACACAGAAGAAGATGGAAAAAGTTCAACACTTTCAAAACAACGTACCCGGTACCTTGAACATGCATAGAATAATCTGTCTGGGTTCTCTGCTGTCCCAGATTTTTTTTATCACAGCCTTCAACCCGCAGAAACATGATTCCTCATGACTCTTCCTCCTCATTCGTATCGAAGCACTGGAACCGTTATTCTCGTGTGATCGAAGAGATACTCCACCACTACGACATCCATTTCCCGTCTCCATCCTCCCAGCCACCCAACAATTCCAGAATGCGACTTATTTATCATCACATTTAGGATTAGGGTTCATCAAATTGAGGGACTGATTTGATTTCTTTAAATGAACTTACCTTGTCAGCAACCCCATGGTACACGTAGACCTCAGCCACCCAGGCACTTCACGGTACACGTCACTCGACGTTAGCCAGCTCAGCGGACGATTTGACGGAAGGACTAACATGGTTATGGTCGACATCTTTCGGGGACGATTTTGATTAAGTTTATCATTCGGGGACTCATATGGAGAACGAGGTATCTTTCAGGGACGATTTTGAATATTAACTCATAATTACAACCAATAACATATATCATATGAACAAAAAAATTATAATAAATAAATAAAATTTATATGAATAAAATCAAATAAAAAATAAAAAAATTTATACACAACATAAATATAGTACAATAAAGGATAAAAAAAGAATTTATATAAACAAAAATAAAAATATCATCAAAATTAATAAAAATAAGAATTTATATCAACAACAGTTGTCATATTATCTTAGCGTATTGAAACAAATCTAAAAGATTTTGATGAAAAAAAGATTTGGAACGAAGAACATACACAAAAAATTACTATGAAAGTTATATGGTTACTTGGATCCTTTTTATAGAAGAAAATGAAGGGTATAGTTGGTAGAAAATGAATGAATTTCTCATCTAATTTCTCAACTGTGATCAATCTTCCCGAACGTAAATGCAGAAGCTAAAATTTTTTTGCTTCACATGAACGTAAATTCTGAGGTGAAAGTAATTCTGGGATTAGAGTTTCACAAAGTTGCCAAATATAAAGATGAGCCGTTCAAGACACTCAAACGGGTTTTTCTCTCCCCCAACGTAAATTCCAAACACACCCATTTATCCTTGTGATTTTTAAGTTAATTGGGTTACTCATCTTCTTCTAATAATAACTTCAAATATATTATTTGTTTGTTGAGCGTCATTATTTTGATAAAAAAGAATTTTTTTAATAAAAAATATTTTTTTTATCTTTTAGTGTATTTGATAAATTTTTAGTAGTAAAAATAAAAACATTAGAAAAACAAAAAAAATATATCTTTTTTGAGAAGTTGTAATTT
>NC_029786.2:101366932-101385505 GCF_000816755.2 Arachis ipaensis | reverse complement strand
AACATAGTAGAATTCACTAGGGATGTTAATGGGGTAGGGCGGGGGCGGGGATGCCTCCCTGCTCCCCATCTCCGCCCCCAGATTTACTCCCCGTCCCCGTCCCTGTTCCTGTTCCCTACCGTGGGGGAATATTGCTCCCCATCCCCATTCCCCACATGGCCCCATTCCCTGCGGGGTTCCCATTCGCCATCTATCTGATAGTTCTAACTAATTATTAATTTCTATATGAATAGAGGTATAAGTATCCATTCTATACAAAAATAACAAGATTTTATACAAGATATCTAAACGACAGGATGGTGATTTCTTTTGAAATGACGCAATGGGGGACGCAACGGCAAGCCAGAGGATAGAGAAGTGGATAAGGTGGGAGACGCGGCAACAGAGAGGAGAATGGACACAACGACAGAGTTACGAAAAGGAACGCCACAAATAGAAACCACGACACGGTGAGGATCATGGCACGGTGAGGTGTGACGATGCGGTGAGAAGCGAGAGTGGCGAGAGGGTGGCTGCAGAGAGGTTGGATGGAGTATGGACAGCGTTAGGGATTTATGAATTGAAGAAGGGTTATGCAAATGAGGATTAGGAGTTTTGGTTGGATCTCCATTCGAGACAAGGCATGAGGGCGCCTAAGAGCATTTATGTAGCACTTGTACCCAGTATTGCTAGGACTGTAAGCAGCATTAATGACATGTCGCTTGCCGTTAGCTAACTTGAATCTAGACATGAAGTTCGCAGCCATGTGTCTGACACAATACACATGGAATGCTCTAGGAGGCTTCCATAGGCTGTTATCAGCTCTAAGTGCAGCCTTGATTGCTTGGAATAGATATAATTAGAAACCCTTCCTATGGTGTCACATGGCGTCTCGGATTTGTTAAGAAGAAGGATCATGATTCCGTACTCTTAGACTCAACAATAGCAAAGGCCACAGGGGAGGATGTTACTATTATCTTCTTGGGCAACTGCAATTAGCAACACCCCCACCGTATTTGCCATACAAGTGTGTGCCATTTACTAAGACAAACGGCTTACAATGCTTGAAAACTTCAATGCAGAGAGGGTATGACCAGAATAACTTGTCGAACTGACTGCAGTCCCGCACCATCAAGTAGCCAACATAGTACGACAATGCACTGATATCACATACCGTGCCAAGACAACAACTCTGCAATGCTTGGAGCAATCGTGGCACCTTGTTGTACAACTCCTCCCAATCACCATATATCTGCGCAATTTCCTTTTATTTTGCCATTCAAACCTTCATGTACGACGACTTGAAGTGATAGCTCTGTCTCATTGTACTCTGTAGAATAGGGATGGAGACTAATGGACTGGACTGTATGAGGGGCAAGATGATTCTACATATGAGGTTGCTATCCAACTGTCGATGATCCTGCAACATGGTGGGGCTAGACACGTGTGTGGTCCACAAAATTTATGCATCTCTCTAATAATTTTAAATATAATCAAATTAAAATCTAACCAAAATAACAACGACGAAGAAGAAAATAAACTAAAATACTATAACACTCACCAATATCCCAGATTCTGTCGGAGGGAGACACGAAGACTCCTAGGACAACCATAAAACAATTGCCGGCAACATACGTGGTATTTTAACTGATCCAACTCGACTACTCGATACTCGACATTTCTCCGAATGCTGTAATTCTTCACGCCTTGCAGCATTATCTCTTTACTCCTGAATCTGTGACCAACCGTAAATTCTACACCATCGTGGGTGTTGTAATCGTCGGCCTCGACACTCGAATACGGAGTTTCCTCATACATCGCATCCAAATTCAATGTATGGTACTAGTTGGGTACAGATGATAACTCTGGAATTGGACGCTGAGCAGGCAAAAGGTATCGAACTGATCCACCAATGAGAGTCTCTAGTATGAACACACCGTCATCATCATCAGCATCAGAAGAACCACTTCCATGGCTATCAGCAACATACTCGTCGTCAGATTCCTCATCCTCAACATCCATGTCCATGTCCTGCATTGGACTAGCATAGTGCAACGGTCGTGGTGTGAGAGGAGGGTCATCTGGCACAAAGTTCGAGCTGCCAGAACCATCGCCCCTAACATCACAAACCTTCGTAGAAAGCTCCATCACTTGTTCAACCATAATTCTCTCGTGCACGTCAAACATTAGTCGTACATGCTCATCGCCATCGAGTCAGAACACGTGAAACCAAAATACACCATTCCTTATCCGTGCTAGCATCCCATACCCAACTCTACCAATATCTTTTCTCTCCCCACCACCTACGTGCATCAATATCATACTCTTTAACTCAGGCAACGAATTTGCTCTTCAAGTTCGAAACAGCACAGAACTCTCACACACAAATATAATCCCGCTGTCACTGTTTTTCATTTGACAGTTGAGATACACCATCACAACAAAAAAAGATATTGTCACTAGACATTTTTGCTAAATTTTTGGAAGAAAAACAGAAGAGAAAAAGAATTGAGAATTTTGTGAAGAATACCAATAATTTGCTTATCTTTTTATAGATAGTTAACTTTTATCCTAATGTCTCTCGTTTACTGTATAAATATTTTAAAATACCACATATCTCGTTTCAAAGTAAACGAAATATGCATAATCCGCTATTTCCCATGTAATACGTTAATAAACGTGATATGTTGACACATGTTTCTGTTTTATTTCGTTTACAATGATGTACGAAATATGACTATACTTAAATGAGATAACGGCACAAAATAAAAAATAAATAAATACTCTAAAAATGATGTATATTTATAATTAAAATATTTATTTTTTATTTAAAAAAATCTGTTATATCGGTTAGGAATACTAAATTTAAAATTCAAAATTTTTTTATCTACTCATTACGATTTTTTTTTTTTTTTAAGTTTCGAGATTGATGTTACACACGTTGATATTAATCTCATTTACTAAATAAACTTTTGTCATGTTTATCTTATTTTTGGTTGACAACTTAACCAGAAAAACACTTGAAGTGTAAACACTTCCATTTTATTCCACATTTTTAAGTCTAAAATTTTAATTTGTAAATACATTTTAAAATTGCATTATTTAGATACTGCTTTTAAGAGAGAAAAAATTAAATAATTTTTTTTTTTCATTATTAATGTGTAATGTACAATCAGATTTTTTTAATAGGGAGTTATTTTTTAAATTGTTATTAAATAAATCGTACAATCAGATTTGTTGTAAGAAAATAAAATTTGAGAGTTCGATTTAGGTGAGATACATAAATTTAAAAATTACATTTGTGCATTATAAAAACCTTAAAAATTTAGGTATACAAATTTGATTTTTAAATTTATATTTTAAATAATAAATCTGTTGATCTTTTAAAAATGATTAACTTCTTATTTTATTATTTTAGGATAAAATATATTTTTTATCTTTGAAGTTTATCAAAAAATTAAAAAATATTCTTAAGTTTTATTTTATTTTAATTTTGCCTAAAAATTTTTTTATTTGCATTGAATATATTCTCGATAGCTAAATTTTCAAAAATTTAAGACCAATCCAACAAAAATGCATAAAAATTATGTTTAATTTGCTTGTATTGAAAGTTATTCTTATAAAATTATTGTTGAATTGATCCTAAATTTTTTGAAAAATTAGTAGGTAAGGATTTAATTGATACAAATAAAAAATTTTCTGCAATAAAATTAAAACAAAATAAAACTTAGAGATATTTTTTAAACTTTTACTAAATTTTAAAGACAAAGAATATATTTACTCTAAAAAAATAAAAGCAACATTATATTTTTCATAAGTTTATTCTGTAAGTCAAATTATAAGCTCATAACAGGGTGTTATCTTTATTTCTGTTAGGATTTGGTTGAATTAGTCCCACATTGCTTAAGATAGCAAATGGAGTGGGTGGCCTAGGCTATAAATATGAGGCTAAGTTCTCCATTTATTTTTGCACCAGTCAGAAACACTTTAAGCTTGTATCTGATTTTTCTTTTCCTCTGTACTCTTTGATTAGAGAGTGTTGTGAGGTGTAGTTAGATATTTGCTTTGAGAGAGTGTGGGTGCACTGGGTGCCGGTGTTAGAGAGAAAGAAGTCTATGTGTTGTAACAATTTTCACATAATGATATTCTCTGGTTGTCATTTGACAACGGCCGTGGTTTTTTCTCCGGTAATTGGAGTTTCCACGTTAAATTCTTGTGTTGTGATTGTGTCTATTTTATTTTTCTGTCAAAGATGTTTTCTCAAGGGGGAATGGTGTCTTATTCCCAACAAGTGGTATCAGAGCTTCGGTTCGGTGGGATTTATTCTTAGTATGCTCTGTGGTTGCAGCCTAGTCTGACCTTCCACATCAGAAAAGAATGTTGTCCTGTGGCTTGAGGTTGATCTTTGGTTGCTGTTGTTGTTGCTGGAAGGCAGTGTGACACTGAGAGTGCAGTTTGGAAAGGTTCTGGCTAAGGAAAGACTTGGTATTTAAGTGGGTCCATTGTGACCCACCTCTCTTTCCTGGGGACCCTTCCTAGTGCACGGTCTACAGTTGAGTTATACTATTCCAGTATACGGTTGCAACAATGTCAGGATATTCAAGTGCTGTGAAGCTTGAAATAGAGAAATTTGATGGAAGAATCAATTTTGGCTTGTGGCAAATACAAGTCAAGGATGTGTTGATACAATCAGGTTTGCACAAGGCGTTGAAGGAGAAGATCTCTGGTATGAAGGATGAAGAATGGGAGGAACTAGATTTGAGAGCTGCAAGTGCTATTCGCCTGTGTTTGGCTAAGAATGTTCTTGCAAATGTGCAACGAATGAAAACAGCCAAGGAACTTTGGGATAAACTCGAAGGATTGTATCAGGCAAAGGGCATCTCAAATCGGTTGTTATTGAAGGAGCAGTTCCATAATCTATGCATGGATCACAATGTGAAATCTCCGACCATCTTAGTGCTATCAATGGTATTGTCTCTGAATTAGAGGCAATTGGAGTGAAAATTAATGATGAAGATAAGGCACTGAGGCTCATATTGTCTCTTTCCTCTTCCTATGAGTATATCAAACCTATTTTAATGTATGGGAAGGAAAATCTGAATTTTGAAGAAGTTGCCAGTAAGCTCATTGCTGAAGAAAGAAGAATGAAAAATGAGGGTAGCACTTCATCAGACTTGGTGCTTGTAGCTAGAAGTGACAATTATGGAAAAGGAAATCGTGGAAGGAGTGTAACATGCTGGAAATGTGGAAAGCCTGGGCATGTAAAGAGAAATTGTCCAGGTAATGCGGTTTCAGAAAAAGGCTCTCAATCTGATACTTGCAATATTGCTCGCTCTATGAGAGAAGATGATGTTCTCTAGAAGACAAGAAGTATCCTCATGGTATTACCGCACTGCCATGGATAAGGATAAGTTGTGGCAATCAGGTCCACAATTGCACACGGACATTGGTTGGCGTTGAGATGCAAGGTGTGTGGCGGAGTTAGGTCGATGGCTGAAGAACTTCCGGGAAAAGCCAATTTGGAAGTTGCACCATGAATTTTCAGCAAGGTTTCGATCTGTACCAAGGCAAAATGCTTGGAGTGGTCTAATTCCAAGTGAGTATACTTTCATGGTGGAGTATGATAGTTCTCTGAACTATGATTGTCGGTATAGACAATGGCAGCAAAGAATTGTCGGTGTTGACAATGGAAGCTGAAGATGTGTGACTATTTCAATCAAGGTGGAGATTGTTAGGATTTGGTTGAATTAGTCCCACATTGCTTAAGATAGCAAATGGAGTGGGTGGCCTAGGCTATAAATATGAGGCTAAGTTCTCCATTTGTTTTGGCACCAGTCAGAAACACTTTAAGCTTGTATCTGATTTTTCTTTTCCTCTGTACTCTTTGATTAGAGAGTGTTGTGAGGTGTAGTTAGATATTTGCTTTGAGAGAGTGTGGGTGCACTGGGGTGGCGGTGTTAGAGAGAAAGAAGTCTATGTGTTGTAACAATTTTCACATAGTGATATTCTCTGGTTGTCATTTGACAACGGCCGTGGTTTTTTCTCCGGTAATTGGAGTTTCCACGTTAAATTCTTGTGTTGTGATTGTGCCTATTTTATTTCTCTGTCAAAGATGTTTTCTCAAGGGGGAATGGTGTCTTATTCCCAACAATTTCCAGCTCTCCTAGTACACAAGTTTCAACTACAACTTGTCAACTACTATATGACAGTTGAAAAAAGTCTCAGGGCCAACAATTTTGTTAAATTCTGACCAGCATGTAACCGGCAAAGAAAAGTAAGTCATTGGATGAAATCTTATACCAATCTCACACCATTAAAACCATCTTGATGACTATTTGATTGTTATAAATCACAAAAATTACTGCCTCCTAACATTCCTCATGATAGTTTATAGACGATGATCGATCACAAAACCTTTCTCTTTCCATGTCCATACCTATTATTGAATAAGAAAATGAAAATAAAGAAGAGAAATAAAACGTAAATATTTTTATTAAAAAAGGAAAATCAGTTGCTTACTATCTAGAAAAAATAACAACCCTCTATTCATCAATTAATGTGTTACCATTTATGTGTGGGATTTTGACAATGGTTCTGAAAATTAGATCCAACTGATCAATCGAACTAGCCAAATCATAAATCGAATTTTTTTAAAGTTTGATTCAACATGAAAAATAGTCACACTTAAAATTGTTTACAAATTGGTTGAACTGACTGGTTGGATTGAATCGGGACCCAACATTTTTCTTAAAACGTAATCGTTTTACGATTTGTTTAAAAAAAGAAACAAAAAGCATATTCTCTTCAAGTCCTCAAGTCGCCAATCTCATTCTCCTCAAACAAAGCTCTTACCATAAAACGAAAAAGAAACCTTAGCTTACAGTAGCCTCTCCCACCCCGCAACGAATGAAACTCACTACCGTCGTCTGTCGCACTCAAGCACCACCATCTCTTCATCCAGTCGTCCGTGCTTCTTCCTCGAGTTCACCGTTAGTCATTGGTCTTTGTCTACGTGCCCAGTCGTTCTTCTACTGCTGTCCATCGTGCTCCAGCACCACCATGCATCTTATCTGGTCGTCGTGGTCGAAGTCTCCAACTCATTCACCAAG
This sequence comes from Arachis ipaensis, assembly GCF_000816755.2. Classification (NCBI taxonomy): domain Eukaryota; kingdom Viridiplantae; phylum Streptophyta; class Magnoliopsida; order Fabales; family Fabaceae; genus Arachis; species Arachis ipaensis. The sequence goes on along the minus strand of NC_029786.2, from coordinate 101,378,417 downwards.
CACAGCTTCTTCCTCAAGCTCGCCATCCACTGTCTACTCTTTATTTGCTCAGTCGCACTTCTGCCGCCATCCGTCGTCGTGCTCATCACTTGGTCTCAGAACAAAAGCAAAGCTTTTTTTTTATTTTTCGTTCTTTGTTCTTCATTATTTGCATAGAATGACTTTTTTTAGGATTCTGCTAGTGCTACTCAAATTAAATTATGGAATGATTAGTTTTATTCCTGTGTTATACTATACTTTGTTTTCTTGCTTTTGATTGAACGATTAGTTTACTGCTGTGTTTTTTTTATTAATCTTTGTTAAAATTGTGCTTAAATCTTGCTTAAATTGTGATTAGCTAAAAACTTTATTAATTTTTATTAAAATTATCCTAAAATTTGTATTAAAAGTTTGTCACATTATTGTTGCTAAAGCATGAGCTTCTATTTTTTATTATGACCAACCTTTTGCCAGGAAAGAAATAAATTAGTCATCTTTGTTTTTAATTCAATAAAGAAATAAATGAGTTGAATTAACTCAATTAACTAGATGAGTAGATAACTGAATATTTGTTATTGATTTAGTTGATTCAATGAATAATTTTTCTCGTTTTTTGTGATTATTTTAATGAGTTTAATAGTGATATAATGAATAATAAATGTTAAATTATTAGTAATTGATGTGATTAAAGGTATTAATACATTTTATAATGAGAATGCTAGATGACTAGCATAGTTTATTATTTTTGGCCATTAATTTCAGCCTTTAACACAATTTCTTTAGTATAGTAATCTAACAATATACTTTTAGCACATACTTCCAAACATTGATGGCTAAGTGACGACGAAAAACAATAAATTCCGCTGGCCCTATAGTATTTAGCTTTTATGATTTGCCATTTCAGTGGACAATAATTTGGTTGCTAATCCTCCTAAATGATGCTGCTAATCCTAATCCTCTTTATTCTAATGATAGTCAATCACAAATTTCTTTTAATATACGAGAAAAAACATTTCCATATCGAAAATATGTTACTTTTACAAGTAATGAATGAAAAGTCACAATACTAATGTTTATTTTGCCTACAAACTTTTGGGGTGGAGGATTTACAGAATGAAAAAACATTTAGCAAAGTTAATTGGAGAAATTAAAAAAAAAAGTCCTAAAATTTTTTATGATGTAAAAAAACAGACAGAAGACTTATAAGGGTACTTGGAGAAAAATTGGATGCACCTTCATTTATAATGGTTGGACATATAAGAGGAAAACAACATTAATTAACTTCTTGGTGTATTATTGTAAAGGTTTGTGCTTTGTAAAATTTGTAGACGCTTCAAATATGGATAAAAATGCTTTAATATTGTGTAACTTGTTTTCTGAGGTGAGTCAGGTGACTGATTGGATTGACCCTAATGATATTATGCATGTTGTGATTGACAATGTGGCCAATTATATTGCTGCTAGTAAGTTTACCAATTAGAAATATGAGAATATCTATTGGTCATCATATGATACTCATTGCCTTAATCTTATCCTAAAAGATATACGCAATATGACGCATATTTTTAACCTTGCATCACATGCTTCCAATATTACAGTATTTGTGTACAATTATATAGTTTTCTTATATTGGCTTAGAAAAAGGCCTACTTAAAAAGCGGTTATTCGTCCTATCGCAATTCATTTTGCTATTGTATTTATTAAATAAAAGAGTATCTTTGAACATAAAGCTGATTGGCAAACATTGATTGTATATTTATAGTGTATTGGTCACAAATTAAGAAGCAGTACTAATGGTAGAGCTGTTAGTGTCATTATCTAGGATAACGAAATTTGGAATGATTATTTTACTGCATGTAAATTTGTGAGCCTTTTGATTAAATTGTTGAGGGTTGTTGATGCTAATAATAACCATCTTTGGGATACATATATTAAGAAATGCTAAGGACAGAAGATGCAATTAAAGAGATGTTTAAGCATAATAAGATTGTATATCAGTCTTACACAAATATATGAAGGAATGATGAAGACAAAAGATGCAATTAAAGATATGTTGAAGCAGAATAAGATTGAATATCAGCCTTACACAGATATTATCAACTCAAGATAGGACAAGCATTTGAAGAAAGATCTTCATGTAGTAGCTTATTTCCTGAATTCTACTTTTTTTTTTTAATGAAAATTACAATAGAAGTGTCTGATGTCATACGAGGTTTGCTTGATCTTGTTACATTGTATTGCAAGCATAACAACTTGTATTCTGTTAAAGCAATGAAAGAAATACACTTATATAGAGATAGGAGGGAAGCTTCGATAAACCAGAAGCTATTTGAGCTACAAAAAAACTTGAGTCTGGTAAGAATATTTGTTTAATATTAACTTGTTTATGCTTTTATTTTCTAAATTGACAACTAATAGTATGTTATGGATTTCTAATTGGTAGATGAATGGTGGAGATTGTTCGATAGTTTTGCTCTATATTTACAAAGGATGACCATTTGTATTCTTAGCCAAGCTTCTACTTCCCTTGAATGTGAGAAGAATTAGAGTCTCACTAAAATAAAAATGTTAAGTACCTTCTACTTCCCTTGACCATTTATTTGAAATTAAAAAAAAAAAATTAACATTACCGTCGAAATTACCGTAGGAATAATCCGACGATAATAGTGCGTGAAACAATATTTTTTGGCGCCAACAACATTGTTGGAAAAATTCGTCGGTAACCAATTAATTTTTTGAGCTGGTAATCTATCGCAAAATTCAACAGTAATTACCGCCGGACTAAAAAATTCCAACAGTAAACATTTACTAGCGAGGTTTATACCGTCTGATTATTTTCGACGGTGATATGATTATCATTGAATTTATTAGACGAATTTGACGGTAAATCCGACGGTAATCAATATTTTTCTTGTAGTGTCTTTTTTATCAGATTCACACAAAAAGAAAAAATAGTTTGGAGTAAGATAGGCTAAATGATATTATGTATGTTACTTATAATTTGCATCTTAATTAATCCAGGTAATATATATTTTATTTTATATACAAATTTTATGATATCAAATTTGTAAATTATTAATCTTTTATATATTGTATTTAATTTGTTAGAAAAAAAATAAAAAGTGTAATATGATTTAATTAATTATGAAAGTATCAATTGATGTTAAAAATTTACTACGTGAATATTATAGTTTATTTTCAGATGATTTATTAAAATGTTAGTTTTTAATATATTGATAAGATATTGTGTATTTTGTTAGGTGATATTAATGCTAATTTTCATTAAAGTGACAATGGTAGTTACTAATAGTCTTCAAGCCGCATCTTTTGATTCTTCTACTTAAGATGGTAGAAAATGAAGATGAAGATGATTCTAATAACGCAGTGAATTTACAGTAAGTTTTTGCAGATTTTGATAATTGATGACAAATTTTTATATTATCATTTTATATTTTAATATTTTCTTTTGTTATTTGATTTTAAAACAATATATGATCGGTCTAATTTTAAAAATCTTAGGTATGACCAAGCACCATAATGACAAGTTAATTTAAGTATTAGAATAAATATTTTGTTAGATAGACAATAACTTTTGTGAATAATTGGATTCTAAAATTGACCCAATAAAATAAAAAAATACTCCACCCTCAAATTATATTCTAAACCCTAATATTAGGATAACTATCCGCACAACTAGTGAATTGAACATCCAATCATTATTAACTGTGTATGAATAAATCGAATAAAAAAGAATAACCATTCAACTAAAAATTAACATAATCATTTACATACCTGCTGAATTGAACATCTAACATAATATTTATTGTTTATTTTATTTAATACTTTTATTATTTCTCTATACTTTTCCTTAAAATAAACACATCTTTCCCGAAATTTTATTGCAATAAAAGAGTTCTATTACAGATACCACAATCAGGGGTACAAATGTAATAAAATAAAAATTAGGGTCACTCCCAAAAAATAATAATAGCAATCTTAAGAGATTAGGTCTTCAGATAAAGGAGAAAGGAAAGTTTCTTGATTCTTCGATTTCAATGGCTATGGAAACCCACTTGGATTAATGAAGCTCTTGATTCCTTTCTTCTTCGTGCTTTGTCAAACCCACCATTCCAAGAGTGTAGTTTCTGGTTCCTGGGTATCAAAACTCAAGAATCAATTCAGTACTGCTGATTCCTACTTCTTCTGAATTCTGCTGCAAGATTCATTGCCTGGGTCAGAATTTTCCCATGGTTTTTTCTGCTTCCTTTGAAAACTAAGGAGTTCCTATCCAGCCAAATACCCCAAAGAAGGTAAGCTATTCCAGTCATGTTGAATCTGGCCTCACTTCCATTTCTCACTGTTGCGACAACATCAATCCACCATTGCCATGGTTGAAGAAGATTGTTCCTGGGAATTGCACTTACCATTGGAGAGTTGTTCCATATTTCTGCAATTTGTGGGCAAAAAACCAGCGAATGCAGGGCTGATTCTGGAGCGACAGAGCAACGAGGACAACGTGGATCTGCTTGAGGTATGCGCTCATGAAGCTTTTCTTTCACCGATAGGCCGTTGTGAATTAATTTCCAGATAAAAATTCGAATTTTTGGCTGACAATTAGTTTTCCAAATGGCTTTCCAGATCCCCTTTTCCTTGAATCGTTCATGGAGTATCGCTGAAGTTGGATGGAAAAAGAGATATGCGATGTTGTAGCCAGATTTCGCAGAGTACTCACCGGAACTGGTATGTATCCAGATTAGTCTGTCTTTATCTTCTTCAATCTTTGTTTGGCATATTTTGGAACTGGTTTCACTGCTGAAAAGTGCGTTGATTTTGTCCAGGTCCCATTTTCCCAAGGCATCCATCAGTTGTTTAACCCAAAGTAATTGTTGGTTGCCCGACTCATTTGGTGGAATTCGAAAGGGGGGTTCATCTCCAAACCAAGGATCTTCCCATATCTTTACCATCCCTTATTGAGAGACTGCCCATTTCACACCCTTTTCGAGGATATTTCTTCCTTCCAAGAGACTCTGCCATGCCCAAGATGGTCTACTCCCTTTTTTTGCTTCAAGGAAGGAGGTTAGTCTGTAGTATTTATTTTTAAAGATTTTGTAGAATAGAGAATGAGGCTTGGTTAATAATCTCCACCCCTGTTTTGCCAACATTGCTAGATTGAAAGCTTTTAGGTCTTGGAATCCCAAACCACCTTCCTGTTTATCTCTGCTTACCGTATCCCAGCTAATCCAATGCATCTTCCTTTCATTATGTTTCTGTCCCCACCAAAAGTTCATCATCATCCTATGTAGGTCATCAATTAATGTCTCAGGCAGCTTAAAACAACTTAGCGAGTATATAGGAATAGCAGTGCCAATTGCTTTGATTAGGATTTCTCTTCCGCTAACAGACAGTAACTTTCTTTTCCAGTAATTCAGTTTTTTAGTGACCTTGTTCTTCACGTAAGCAAAAGTTACCTTCTTTGATCTGTGAATCATGGAGGGAAAGCCCAAATATTTATCTTGAGTATCTATATTAGAAACTCCAAGTAGAGCCGCCAACTCGCTATTTACCTCCCGTTGTGTATTCTTGCTAAAAAAACACCGCTGATTTATTCAAATTGACTTCTTGGCCGCTTAGGCTACTGTACAGCTCTAGAATGGCTTGTAACTGAATGCAACTATGTTGGTTTACCTTACAAAATAGGATAGAATCGTCTGCGAATAATACGTGGTTGATGGATGGGCATCTCCTGTTCAACCGTAGTCCCTGAAACAGGTTATTCTGTTCTTCTTTGTGGAGCAGATAGAAAAGTCCCTCTGCGCAAATTAAAAATAGGTATGGAGAGAGGGGATCTCCTTGCCGGAGCCCTCTAGTTGGCTTGAAAAAGCCAAATGGTGATCCATCCACAATAATAGAATAAGAAATAGTTGACACGCACTCCTTCATCCACTCTATCCATCTATTACAGAAACCCAATTTTTCCATAACAAACCATACAAAACTCCACTCAACACGATCATAGGCCTTACTCATATCGAGTTTTAGAGCTAAGTCACTATCACCATAGGTTTTATTTTTCAGGAAATGAATACATTCATACACCACCAGAATATTATCACTAATCAGTCTACCTCGAATGAAAGCACTTTGATTATCACTAATAATTCTGCTCATAAGTGGTTGCATTTTATGAACAAGAATTTTAGAAATAATCTTGTAGAAAATTGTGCTTAGACTTATAGGTCTGATTTGAGACATCATCGTAGCATTAGGCACTTTTGGTATCAAGAAAATTTGGGTATGATTAAAACTTTTTAGGATTCTGTTACCTCCAAATAAGCTTTTAGTAGCGCGACAGACATCTCCTTTAATGATACTCCAATAATGCTGATAAAATTTAGCGGTGAATCTGTCATCTCCTGGAGCTGTTGCAGCATTAATTGAGAACACAGCTTTCTTAATCTCCTCCTCACTGACTAGCCTTGTTAGTCTCCTATTAGTTTCAGCTGAGATCTTTCTACTTATTCCGCCTAAAGCTTCTGCTGGATCACTAGGAGAACTAGTTGAAAACAGACCCTTAAAGTATCTCTATGCTCTCTCTCCAATAGTCTCGGGGGTAGTACACCACTGTCCGTCCTCGTCTTCTAGCTTCCAAATTTTATTCTTTCGAGTCTTTTCTTGATGTTTGGAATGAAAGAACCTAGTATTCTGGTCACCCCATTGCAGCCAATTCACCCTTGATTTTTCCTTCCAGATCTTTTCTTCCGTAGTATAATCCTCTGCCAATTGATCCTCCACCTGCAGTATTACCTTCTTCTCGTACTCGTTTGGTCGTTCTTTCATTCTTGCTAGTCTGCCTTCTATTTGTTCCATAGTTCTCCTGCTATTCCCTGCCCCTTAAGCTTGCCATTTCACCAGCTCATGCCTGCAACGTTTGAGTTTCTGAAACAATTGGAACATTGCCAACCCAATCACCCTCAATTGCTAATTTTCCTTCACAATTTTATTCACTGCCTCTAACCCGCACCATCTCTCCTGGAAGCGAAACCTTCTCTTGCCCCGATGAGCCTCCGGATTAGTGTGGACTAGGAGCGGTCTATGATCTGAACTGTTGTCATCAAGGTGGGTAACATTAGCCATAGGATACTCTTCTCGGAGTTTTGAAGAGATTAGGACCCGATCCAGTCGCTCCTTAATTGCTCTCTCCTGACAACTTCGGTTCCACCATATATATTTATCTCCAATATATCCTGCATCTATCAATCCCCCTTGTTGATAAATTCTTGGAACTGCTGCATCGCTTAGGGTGATTTCTCTCTGCCTTCCATCTTTTCATGGGACATCACAATAGCATTAAAATCCCCAGCTACCATGCATCTTTCTCCTGCTTGCTGGATTATAGGGAGAAGTACTTCAAACTGGCCATTGCGAATCTGATCAACACTATGAAGGTGAACTCCTAGTACCTCCCAGAGGCGTTGGTGGTATGGGTCCTCCACTGTGGACCAAATGTAAAAGTCCCCACTGCCTTTCACCAACAGCTTAACTTCTTCTTTTCAAGCGACCACCAAACCTCCAGCTGTACCATTTGGATCAACACAATAGGTTTCTTTAAATCCACATGTACATACGAGGTTTTATGTTTAATCTCACATAAAACATCACCTCGGGAGAATGGGATCTTACAACCCCTTTTATATATGTTGTGAATTGCCAGGGGTTCCCCCAAACCCCGGCAATTCCACATCATCATCTTTATTGCATTCGGGGTGCCATATTTGGGTTGGCACCCTCCCCCCTGTCAACGTTCTTTCCTTCCTTAACACTCAAATCCACCTGATCTGCTTGCAATTCCATCGCATCTGTTTTTCATTTTTCCCCTAATACACTGACTATTGGATCTCCCGGCCCTCCTCTTCTAGCCAGATACTTAATCTTCTGTCTCTTGTTACTCTTCCCATCATTCTTATGAGGTGCACCAATTTGAAAGCTATTCTGGTCAATCAAATTGCTTGTAGGGAAGGAAATATCAAATGATGGAACTGAGCTGCTTCTGTTTTCTTCCGGGGTTTCTTGGCTCTTACTTTTCTGAACAGTTTGTTTAGCAAAGCCTTTTAATAAACTAACAGGGGTAGGTTTTGCAACTGTGTTTTTCATTGTCAGGTTGGGTCTCTGGGTTTCTTCTATCTTCCCAACTTTCCATCCTACCTGTTCAGCTTTCAGATCAGGTCTCCATTTCAATTCCGCCTGTGCTTCTATTTCTGGAGATGCAAGGAGTTGATTGCAATTTCGCACTTCATGCCGAAGAAATCCACAAAAACAGCGATAAACTCCCAGTTTTTCGTACTTCAATTGTATCATACATGTCCTTTTATCTGGGCTAACCACCTTCATGGCTTGTTTGATCGGTTTCGTAACATCCACCTCCACGCTCACTTTCATAATTTGTCACCCCTAGCCCTTATTGCAAAGAGATCGACATCTAGGACGCTTCTGATTCTACCCCCTATCCTCCTTGCCGCCTCTATTGTTTTACAAAATTCAGGCATATTCCACTGCTGGATCCACATAGGTATTTTCGAGTAGTCATCTTCTGCAATTTTTAATTCCGGATTCCATCGTCTTAGATGAATCACAAACTGTTTTATTAGTCCTGGGGAGCCCCTCTCCACCCTAATCAGATCAGTTTCATTGGCAAAGAAAAACTAATAAATATTGTCTCCATGATTTTTGATTCTGAACCCTTCTGGATAATTCCAAATAGCAGTGAATGCACCTTCGATAGTTCCCATCCCAAACCCCCTATCTGCCATAATTCTCCCCACCAGACTCCTGGAGCAACCCTCAATATCTGATCTCACATCTTCTTCCTCTAACATGACCACTTCCTCATCAAAGTCGTTATCATGATTTGATTGTCGCTCCCCTTGATTCGGTAAGATTGACATTGTATTTTAAACACACACCAATTCAATTTTCAATTGACTATATTGGAATTGTCTTTGAAATTAGTTTGAAACACACGCCACTATCTCTCACCAATCATCAAAACCCTAGCACACACCACGAGAAGAAACCTGACGGCACATAAAACCCTGACGGCACATAAATTTCTATCACCATAAATTATATTTAAACAATATTATTTATGCATTAAAAATAATTATTATTGTATTTATGTATAAATATATATTGTTTAATTTATTTTTAATTTATATTTATAGTTTATATTAATAATAACTAATTTTAATATATACCTTGTTCATTTCGTTATCCTTATTATGGATTTAAATAGGAAAAGTATAGGTAGACAATAAAAATACTAAACAATGTGAATAATAGATATATCGGATGTTTATTTTACTAGGTGTACAAATAATTAATCAAATATTAAGATTAAGTGGATAATTTGGAGGTGTAGTGTATTTCTATTTGATTGGTGGTTGTTCATATTGTTCAAAAAAGTCATTGGTTACCTAGCATAGAAAAAGTATAGGTAGACAATAATTTTTGTAAACAATAGAATCAATAAAGTAAAAACACATTATACTCTTAAATTATCCATCTAAATCTAATATTAAAATAATCATCCGTACACCTAATAAATTGAACATTTATGGTTCATATTGTTTAAAAAATCATTCTTTACCTACCATTCCCCTTTAAATAATCCTCTATCTTCAGTACTCTGTTTGATGTCCCTTAGCTTTATGCAGACACTTGAAGTGTATTTTGGTAAGAAAAATAAATGAGAAGGTAATTAAATTTCATACATGAGTAGTTTTATGTGCATATATGTATAACTAAAATTCATCTAAAAAAAATTCTCCTCTCCATATATATCAAATGCATAACATCTCTTCCCAATACTTCTCCAACGGCGTCCAGATAGGGAAACCTATATTTAGAGAACATACTCAACATTCTCCTCCCCCATGCACATATACAGCTTCATCAATTCAAGCAATATTAATTAATTAAACCAAAATTAGGACAATAACAAATTAATTTTAATTTATTGGTGCAAATAGTTACACGTGTTAGGCTAATAAGCTACTAATCCACCTAGTAAGTTCTCATCAAGCTAGAAAAATGCATCAAATCAACTCTCAATTTAGAAAAAAATACAACAACCAATCCTCACTTACTCATCAACCAACAAGAACAATCAATTATTCCTCAACTATCAAAACAACAATTAACCCTAATGAATCTTAGAAACTCAACCAATAACAACCCAAACGTAGGTAATAATATCATCATGCATGCCGCATGCAGAAATATGCCACCAAAACCAACACCAAAATCAAAACCATAACCATTCAATTGCCTCATTATTATTCTTCCATTTTTTTCCGACCAAAATAAGTGTTTCTTAAAATGTCCAAATTTGATCCATACAGCCATATTGGAGTTGCTCTAAATCCAGACGGTACCCTCACCCGGAACTTAAACTATCCAACGGTTGAGGCGAATCTAGAACCTTCTCCGGGAAGTTCTACCGTCTCAAAAGACATAACCATTAACCATGAAAACAAAACATGGGTTAGAATCTTCCGACCAACGAAACTTCCTTCCAATGACAACACCGTTGCAAGGTTACCAATCTTTATCTTCTTCCACAACGGTGGATTCATCCACTTTACACCGGCAAGCAACAATGTCCACGGAAACTGCTCGCAAATTGCGAGCGAAATCCCGGCCATTGTTGTCTCGGTTGGATTTCGTCTCTCGCCGGAGAACCGGCTCCCGGTGGCGTACTATGATGGCTGCGACGCCGTTTTGTGGGTGAAGGAACAAGTGGCTGACCCTAATGGGGAACAATGGCTAAGGGATTATGGTGATCCTTCAAGATGTTACCTCTATGGGGTTGGATGTGGTGGCAACATTGTTTTCAACACCGCAATTCTTCTTCTAGAAGAGGTATTAATCCTATATATCATTTCATATCTTTATTATGAATCAATAGCATGAAATAAGAATGTGAATTTCTTAGGTTATCCATGAACCAATGTGAATTTTTGTAGTATTCCTATTTATGTTGTGACACATTAGTAACATGAGTTTTATTTTTCAAACTTAAAATTTAAAAATTTACTTTTTTTTTTAACTATCGAAAACAAATTTGATTATTCATCTATTGTATGTTTGATTATATTACTATGACAGGATTAATTATTCTAATAGTTGATTATTTAACTGAAAGATGTATAAATCAATATATATATAAAGTGACAAATTTAAGGATGAACGATTTTAATATATATTGGTCAGTATTTTTAGTTCAGCAGTTTAATATACTTCTAATCAATATTTTTAAATATTATTGGCTAATTGCTAGTAAAAAATAATAGAATATACTAATCCAATAGTATTACTCATATATAAATATACATAAATATATGATAACTAATAAAATGAAGATGTTAAAAATATTTTTTTTAAAAGAGTAATTTTATGTAAAAAATGTGTTTTGTTTGTTTGATTACATTAAAAAAGAAAAATTATAACA
>NC_029786.2:101365732-101366701 GCF_000816755.2 Arachis ipaensis | reverse complement strand
TCTTATCAAATTTCTTGTATTTATACTATAATATTGGATCTTGACTAAAGATTTTCCTAATTATCAATATTTAATTTGCTTTTCTTCAATATGAAATTCAAAACAGAATTTGGATCCTCTAAGAATTGGTGGTATCATCATGAATCAACCAATGTTCGGTGGGGTAAAAAGGACAGCCTCGGAGCTTAAGTTTGCAACAGATCAATTGTTACCATTGCCAGTGTTGGATTTGTGTTGGGAACTTGCTCTGCCCAAAGAAACTAACCGTGACCATAGATATTGTAACCCTATGATAAAAGGGCCACACTTTGAAAATGTTAAGAAGTTGGGTAGGTGTCTTGTTATTGGGTTTGGTGGTGACATTATGGTTGACAAGCAACAAGAGTTTGTGACCATGTTGGTTAAATGTGGGGTTCAAGTGGAAGCAAGGTTTGATCAATTAGGGTTCCATAGTATTGATATGGTAGACCCTCTGAGGTTTAGTGCGGTTATGAATATTGTCAAGGAGTTTATCCTTTAATTTGATGAGTTTTAACTAATGCTTTTTTATTAATTAGTGGAGTTAATTATTATTCATCATATATGGTACTTGATTTTGATTATTATTAGTGCATGGTTGGTGTAAAGCTAGAATGGATTAGTTGTATTAGCGGAATCAAATTCTTAAAAAAAAAACGTATATACTTTTCACAAAATAATGTAATTTCTTAGAATCTTACTTTATAAATGATATTTCCAACAGAATATCTCTTACTCTAAAACTAAATTTTTTAGTAACGTGAAAACATTATGCAAATTACAAATAAAGTTCGAATATTATAATTAATTTAGTATATTGACAACCATTTATATGTTGTTGGAATTTCTGATGATATTTTTTAACTTGTTGTGAAGCTTTATGTATAAGTCACTATGTAATAATATATACACTACTAAATGTATTCTCGAGTAAATATAACTAGGAGAATA
>NC_029786.2:101361061-101365500 GCF_000816755.2 Arachis ipaensis | reverse complement strand
CATATTATAAAATGTCTTCTGAAAATTAATAAATTAATAAAAAGAGACACATAAATAATTATAAAAAAATTTATACTATATTATAAAACTATTTTTTTTAAATTTAAATTATAATTTTATCTCTAACCTGTAATTTGCTAGATTGGGGTCATGTGAGTGTATGACAATGTGCTATATATATATGTCTTTGTGTCCAATGTTCTTGTCATCAACGCCCAACACAGCTAATGTGTATAATAATCATTTGCATTGGATTTTCGCTTAACCCTTTAAGGTAAGGAAACAAAATAAAGTGAAAACTCAACCGCATTACTTTTTTTTTTTTTTCACATGAAATTGATAATCCTTAGATTGATATTTAATTAAATCTATCAAATCATTTAATGATTTTCGATTATCAACTTCACATAAAGATAATTATACTTGAATTATCACCAACAACAAAGCATGCATGCTAGGCACATAGGATAATCAGAACCCCTTCGAACTACTATGTTCTACCTTTGTTGTCCACAAATATGCGTTTCTGTGTAGCAATAAGCAGTAATAGCGTTCTGAATGGCTCAACTTACATATCATCCAAACAACGTACAACTAAATTAAATTACGTAGCTCAATGAAATATATCATGTACTACTTTTTAGGAACCAAAAAAGAGAAAAATTCTCAACTACACAGTCAAAAATTAAAGAACTAAAGTTAAAGTATATGAAACGATCAAATAATATTGTCACATGCAAATCTAATCAAATCTTCGTACTTTACTCTGAACATTGTACATTTTACGTAACGTCTTCGTTACGATGTCCAAATGTAATAATATATAGTCTTGTGACTTATGAGTACTAATATAATTAAGGTGTTTACTACAGTACGATGATAAATTCATACGTATCAATACATTTAAAATATAGACAAGTAATAACAAGCCATGTGGAATTTATTTTCCACGTCAGCATTTAATTTTTTTTTAAATATATATTATATCACCACTTTTACTAATATACCCCTTTAATTAAATAAAAATAAAAATATTTTTTATTTAATTTTATAAAAAGTCTTAAACATCCTTACTTTATTTGATTAGACAAAAATATCCCTTTTAACTCAATCAAATGTTAGAATTCAATTAATCCTAATTTTATAGTTTCAATTAATTTAAACAACAAAACAAAAACATATTAAAAAAACAAAAATCAATCGTTCTTCGTCTTCTCCAATTTCCCTAATCATTCATCCCCCTCTGAAGCAAAGAAAAACATATAAAAAAAAAATAAAAAATCAATCTATTCTTCATCTTCTCCTAATATCATTCGTGCCCCCCTCCCCTCTGAAGCACACCAAAACGGCAAAATCCTAACAATAATTGACTGCATTGATCTCGGTAGTTAGCCACCCACAAAATTTAAAGAACCTAAAGGAGAAGGAATGCTAAACCACTCAACTAGACAAACGCTGCGTCTTTCTCCTCTATAGAAGTTCTTTGAATGCTCTTTTGCCCTCAATTCTTGAAAAGCTTCTCAGTATGAGAAAAATGAAATTATTGTCAACTAGAGAAGAAAAAATTTCACAGTGGCTGATTTGGATCCAAAGGGCAGGTTTAAAATTTAGAATAGAACTAAAACAATAACAAAGTAAGAACCAAAGGTAAACGTATACTGACAGCAGTATTTATTGAAATAAGCTATGCCATGCATACCCAAGCTCACGGGCAAAAGGCAATACAAAGCCACCCAGGCAAAGGTCTACATGGAGACAAATACAAAAAGCTTGATGTCAATTGACCAAGTTCCTACAAAAGAAAGTTTCACATTATCAGCGTTATAAAATTCATCAATAAAGTTGAAGTTATGTTCACTTTTCAGCAATTAGATCAAAATAAAATAGTAACAAAGAACTTACTTCAATGGGGTCAATTATTCCATGAGGAAACCCTGGCGCAGATCTAACAATCTGTATTATCATATGAATGTCAGTTACACTTAATAGCCTAAAGAATTGAGGGCGAAGGCACATTCAAAGAAATTCTATAGAGGAGAAAGACGCAGCGTTTACCCAATTGAGTGGTTTAGCCTTCCTTTTCTTTTAGGTTCTTTAAATTTCGTGAGTGGCTAGCAACCGAGATCAATGCAGTCAATTATTGTTAGGGTTTTGTTGTTTTAGTGTGCTTCAGAGGGGAGGGACACGAATGATATTAAGAGAAGATGAATAACATATTGATTTTTTATTTTTTTGATATGTTTTTCTTTGCTTCAGAGGAGGATGAATGATTAGGGGAATTGGAGAAGACGAAGAACGATTGATTTTTGTTTTTTTTAATATGTTTTTGTTTTGTTGTTTAAATTAATTGAAACTATAAAATTAGGATTAATTGAATTCTAAAATTTGATTGATTTAAAAGGGTATTTTTGTCTAATCAAATAAAATAAAGATGTTTAAGATTTTTTATAAAATTAAATAAAAAATATATTTTTATTTTTATTTAATTAAAGGGGTATATTAGTAAAAGTGTTGATATAATATATATTTAAAAAAGAAAAATTAAATACTGACATAGAAAATAAATTCCACATAACTTATTACTATTTGTCCATATTTTAAACGTATCAGTATGTATGAATTTAACATCGCACCGTAGCAAACACCTATAATAATTAAGCACCAGCTATAAAAGCATATCCATCCAAGACAGCATTCACCTTTAACCTTATGCAGCCAAAGTTAATATTCTATTCAATTCCTTCATCAATATCTATTAATATATAGAGTTCCATATATAGGTATATTACCATATATATGACCAACCAGCTGGCTGATAATAATAATAATTATACTTATGCCCATTTTATAACACAATATTATCTCTTTAATCTTTATTGCCATTCACACTTATATCTTTATTTTTAGTTTTTGTTAGTACATTTTTACATTAAGTTTCCTTCACCTCCTAACAATATATAATGGATCTCGCTAGGGAGACAATGGACTATTTGTACAATGTATATAATGGGCTATTGAGTTACAAAATGAACATTTCCCATACTATCTAGAATAACCATCTAAGTACTAATTTTGAGGTTCACCAAGACTCAAACTCTTGACCTTTCGGATCTAACGCTCTAATATCATGCATGATATCACTCATCCCAAAAACTTCAACTAATAGAAAAAGATAACACTAATGATTATATCTCTAATACTCTCTAAACTTCCATTGTACACATTGTATAAATATTTCATTGGCTCGTCATACTTTCTCATATATAATATATAATAGTAAACAACAACTCATGAAAACTTTAGTAATTTAACTAGAATTCCATACATTTTTTATTCATAGCGAGTCTATCACATACATCACGTTAACATGTTAACAAATCAAATCACAAAGTAGATTTAGAAGTAGCTGCATGAATGAAACCTTTGATCTTTTCACCCAAAGCCTTTGCTTTCTCAGGATCAAATAACTCCACAGCATGGAACCCATCGTCCGCAAAATGAGCAACCACGTGCACCCCACGTGCCTTCAACAGCCCAACTAACTCCCTCTGCTTGTCCACCAAAGGATCCCCGCCGTACCCGTTCACAAAACACATCGGTAGCCGTCCGATCTTTTCTCCGTGAACCGCATCCGCAGCCGTCGGATTGCAATACTCGTGATCGCGGTCAGCCCCCTCGGGCAGCGACAACGCCCACATAAGGTCATTTGCGGGCAGGGGCAGAATCCGATCGTTGACCCAGCGAAGCTCCGAGTTTGACCTCTGGGTCCCACTAAAATAAGGAACGTTCATTAACATCCCTCGAATATTCAACGGCGAGAGATCAAGGTCGAGTGCACGTAGACCTGCGAAGTACACTATATTTCCACCAGCGCTGCTTCCCATTAAGAAGGTTTTATCAAAATCGACGTAGTCGCGGAGCCATGGGTCAGATTGGGCCGGGTTTTGTGCCTGGGCATGGGCCCATTTAATGGCATCGATTGCGTCATCGTATGCAGCTGGGAGACGGTGCTCCGGCGCGAGGCGATAGTCGACGGAGGCAACGACGGCGGGGAGGGAGGCGGATAGGGAGTTGCAGGAGTGGTGGAAGAAGATCGTGGAAGGGTGGTAGAGGATGAAGCCGCCTCCGTGGAGGTAGATGAGGAAGGAACGGAGGGAACTTGGTAGTTTCGAGTGAGAGAAGCACCATCGGGATTGAGCTTAATTTTGAGGAATTCATAAGGGTCAATGGTGGAAGAAGGTGTTTCAGACATTGTTGATGAGAATTAGAAGTAATGTGATGTAACTTCCCTCCGTGTTTGTGTGGTGCATGTTATGGTGTTGTGGCTGATTTATTGTGGTGATAGTAACCGCTAACTACTACTGTATTTGCTTTTTTCATTTCTTTAAAAAAATTGACATATATTTTACTTTATTTTATACTAAAAAGTAAAAACGATA
>NC_029786.2:101343368-101360827 GCF_000816755.2 Arachis ipaensis | reverse complement strand
TATATTTACAATCAAAATAATATGAAAACTATAGGATCCAGAGGTTAAATTATTTTTGTTTTGCCAATGACTAATAGCTCAAATGGCATAATCTCCCCATACTCAATTAAAAAATTGCGGGTTCGAGTCTCCTATCTTTGGTAAAAAAAAAAATTTGTTTTATTGTTTTTAAGTATCTCTATTTTCTTAGTTGGCATCCTTTGGGTAATTTTTTTTGAAGAATAATGCTAGGTAGACAAAAAAAAAAAAATAGACAGAACTTGTCTTATTTTAAATAATAAAATATGACCAAGTGAGAAGTTAAAATGATAGATCCATTTTATCAAATAATACAAAAGAGTTTATATATAGAAATTATAGATATTAATTAATAAAATATATAAAATATTTTTTTAATTAACCCATTAATGTTTATGTAAGTGATGAATGATTTGGTAAATTCTATATTATCAAATTATATTTTTTTTTCCGAATAATTTCAAGATGATAAGTGATTAATTTGATTTTTTTTTGTAGTATTTTTCAGTTCGATAAGTTAAGGACCACTAATTTATTGCGGTGCTAAACTCCATTTAAGGATTTATAATTGGCCAATAAATTTTTATATGCACATAGTAGAATTCGAACTCCTAATACTTACTTAAATAAACTAGTAAGCTAATTACTAAACCAATCCAACTTATTTTTATATTTAAAATGAAATTTGAATTCATAATACTTCAGTTAAGAGACTAAGTGATGAGCAATCCGACAAATTAAATGTTTTTCATTGTCGATTAATAGTTTATAAAGCATGTATACATTAAATAAAAAAAATACCTTGTTCAAATTGTAACATGTATTAATAGTACTAAATGGTGTATCATATTGATTTGTATACAAAGGTTGTTGGTTGTCATTTATATTACCTACTTTCATTTATTGGCCGAAAAATTTTAATGTAGATTGCTTTTTAGAGTTACGCGTCGAGGTGGGTCTGGAGGATGATATATTTAGTTGTGATAGTTCCAATGTTTTCGCTAATAGCGATATTATTTATTTTTATTTTTTTAAAATTATATATCTCGCATATAGTGAGTTAGAGATATTGTAATCTAATTATGGTGGTCTGGCTATAGGTAGGTGTTCATACCCTGACCCAATAAACAGGGTCCAGGACCCAAGCAAAGACGCCCAACCCAAAGGGTTGACCCTCTCCCCAGTACCAGCCTTCATCCCAAAAGTCGGTACTGAACACGACCTGTTCCTGGGAAGTCGGATACGAGGGTCAGCTGGCAGATAACACTCATTTAAATGAGTAACTGCCCCTAGAAACTCTCTAACCACTTCATAGAGCCATATCTTAACTCCCCTAAGATATGGGAACGGTTATCCGCCTAAAAAGGTGGCACTACTCCAGCGGTGGTTATTGGTTCACCACTATAAATACCCTGACACCCCTCAGGTATCACTAAGTTCCAATATACATTCTAACCTGCTCCCACTCTTGCTAACTTAAGCATCGGAGTGTCTTTGCAAGTACCACCCCCCATTCTTTCTCACGCACAAGTCGGACGGAGGAACACCGAGTACCAGGTCCACTCGATAGCCACCTCCCTCACACGTTTGGGCCAACCTACGCCATCCGACCCATTAATCTCCGGTTACCCACCGTAACATTGGCGCCGTTGCCAGGGACCCGAGAGATCAACCAGTGATGGCGGATAGATCCCCTGAAGAGGGTCATGTGGAAACAGATTTCGAACAAGAGAACTTGAACACTGGAAACAATGAGGCAGATCAGACCCTCCACCAGGAAGCCAATGATCAACATAGGGAAGGCACCTCCGGAATCAAAAATCCGAAGGTGAACTCCTCGGAGGGGCGCGAATCAGAAAAAGAAGGACCCTCCCACACTAGTGAGCTTATGGGATTAATCCATAGCCGCCTCGAGCAGCTAGAACAGGAGCGGGAACGACAAAAGGAAGCCGAAAAGAACCTAAAAGAGGAGATGGAGCGACGAAAAGAGTTAGAAAGAAAACTCTTAAAATTGGAATCCTCCCTCAAAGGTCGGAGTTCCCACGGCGAGAGAGAAGATTCTCCCTTAGGAGAGAAAGATCCTTTTAGCGAGGACATAATGAGAGCAAAAGTTCCAAGAAACTTTAGAAGCCCCGATATGGACCTCTACGACGGGACCACTGATCCAAAGCATCATCTGAGCAACTTTAAAAGTCGGATGTATCTGACTGACGCTTCTGACGCTACGCGATGCAAAGCTTTCCCGACAACCTTATCAAAAGCAGCGATGAAGTGGTTCGACAGCCTCCCTCCGAGGTCAATTACCAGTTTTAAAGACCTCTCAAGAAAGTTCTTGATGAGGTTCTCCATCCAGAAGGACAAAGTAAAGCATGCACCAAGTCTCCTGGGAATAAAACAGGAGGTCGGGGAGTCCTTACGGGCCTATATGGAAAGGTTCAACAAAGCATGTTTGGAGATTCAAGACCTGCCCGCCGAAGCAGTCATCATGGGGCTAGTCAATGGTCTTAGAGAAGGCCCCTTCTCACAGTCCATATCAAAAA
Source organism: Arachis ipaensis (assembly GCF_000816755.2). Taxonomy (NCBI): domain Eukaryota; kingdom Viridiplantae; phylum Streptophyta; class Magnoliopsida; order Fabales; family Fabaceae; genus Arachis; species Arachis ipaensis. Next base: position 101,358,269 of record NC_029786.2, on the reverse strand, counting down.
GACACCCCGCCTCTTTAAATGATGTACAGGAAAGAGCCGAAAAGTACATCAATATGGAAGAAAACGCTAGGCTAAGAGACCCGAGTCTCCGACCCGGGCACCCTCCCTCAACGAAAGAGAGGGAGAGGGAAGTCCTCAACTGGGAGGAAAAACCGAGGAGATACAGGTCGGCGAAGAAGAGGGAAAAAATACCCACATAGGGGCCAACCTAGGAAAACCCTAAAGCAAGGGTTGACCAAGCTTCTAAGAGATAATTCCGATCTCTTCGCCTGGAAGGCCTCCGACATGCCTGGGATAGACCCCGAGCTCATGTCCCACAAGCTTTCGGTCTACTCGGGATCTCGACCCATACAACAACAAAGACGCAAGCTCGGCCCGGAGCGAGCTCTAATAGTAGAGGAGCAAGTACAAGCGCTCCTAGAAGCCGGTTTCATCAGAGACTCTCTCCAGATTTTTGGCAGGATCGGCACTAAGATCCATTCCACTGTTCTCCCTATTGAGAAAGGGGCACCAGTTTGAGTGGACTCCCGAATGCGAGGAGGCGTTCCAGGAGTTCAAAAAGTTTTTGAGCCAACCTCCTATTTTGACCCGACCTATAACCGGAAAAGACCTCGTCCTATACCTATCCGTGGAAGACAAGGCTGTCTCAGCAGCCTTGATAAGAGAAGACGAGGTCGGTCAACACCCAATCTATTTCATCAGTAAAGTTCTACAGGGCCCTGAGCTAAGGTATCACAAATTAGAGAAGTTTGCCTACTCCTTAGTAATAGCCTCTCGAAGGCTACGGCCTTACTTTCAAGCTCACACAATAAGAGTCCGAACGAACCAACCCATGAAGCAAATCCTCCAAAAGACGGATGTTGCAGGAAGAATGGTTCAATGGGCAATAGAGCTCTCCGAATTCGACTTGAAGTACGAAACTCGGACGGCGATTAAAGCCCAGTGCCTCGCCGACTTCATTGCGGAATATGCAGGGGATCAAGAGGATAAACCAACTACTTGGGAACTCTACGTGGATGGATCCTCCAATAAAACAGGAAGCGGCGCAGGCATAATATTGGTAGACGAAAGGGGAACCCAGATAGAGGTCTCCCTCAAGTTTGAGTTCCTAGCTTCAAATAATCAGGCAGAATATGAAGCCTTGATCGCAGGATTAAAGCTGGCAGAAGAAGTCGGTGCTACCAAGGTAATGGTATACAGTGACTCTCAAGTGGTGACCTCCCAAATAAGTGGAGAATATCAGGCAAAAGACCCAAATATGAAGAAATACTTGGAAAAAACTCTGGAGCACTTCGGGCGTTTTGCAGAAACCGAGGTCACGCACATAACTCGGGACCTAAATAGCAGAGCAGACGCCCTATCCAAGTTAGCAAGTACCAAGCTAGGGGAAATAACAGAAGCCTGATCCAAGAAACTCTCCAGGAACCTTCAGTGGTAAAAATGGAAGACAAACAAGAAGCCTTTGAAGTGGTCGGATTAAACCTCGGATGGATGAACCCCTTGGTCGAATACCTGAAATTCGACATCCTCCCCAAGGAGGAAAAGGAGGCAAAGAAAATCCGAAGGGAAGCGCAACACTATACCTTGGTGAAAAATATTCTCTATAGAAGAGGGATATCGACACCATTGTTAAAGTGTGTGCCGACCTCAAGAGCCACTGAGGTATTAGAGGAGGTACACAGTGGAATCTGCGGGAACCATCTCGGAGCAAGATCGTTAGCCAGAAAGGTGATCCGAGCTGGATTCTACTGGCCAACCTTGCAGAAAGATGCCACAGACTTTGTGAAAAAATGCCAACCGTGTCAAATGCATGCAAATTTCCACGTGGCCCTCCCAGAGGAGCTCATCAGTGTCACCTCCCCATGGCCCTTTGCAAAATGGGAAATGGATTTGTTAGGTCCTTTTCCCCAGGCGCCAGGACAAGTTAAATACCTAATAGTGGGAATAGATTATTTCACAAAGTGGATAGAAGCAGAACCACTGGCCACCATCACTGCACAAAGAAGTCGGAGGTTCCTCTACAAAAACATAATCATAAGGTATGGGATACCTTATTCCATTACCACAGATAACGGAACCCAGTTCACCGACTCCACCTTTAGAAGCCTAGTAGCCAGTATGAACATCAAACACCAGTTCACCTCAGTGGAACACCCACAAGCCAATGGGCAAGCCGAAGCAGCCAACAAAGTCATACTGGCAGGGCTGAAGAAAAGATTACAAGACGCGAAAGGAGCTTGGGCTGAAGAGCTCCAACAAGTACTCTGGGCTTACAGAACAACCCCCCAATCCGCCACTGGAGAAACACCCTTCCGACTAGTTTATGGCGTAGAAGCCATGATCCCAATAGAGGTCAATGAGCAAAGCCCAAGAGTAATTTTCCACGACGAGATCGGGAATATACGGGGGCACAAAGAGGAGCTCGACTTGCTCCCCGAAATCCGAGAAGAAGCCCAGATAAGAGAAGCAGCGTTGAAGCAAAGGATGACCGCGAGATACAACAAAAAAGTCATTCGAAGGAGTTTCACCCCAGATGACTTGGTCCTAATCAGAAACGATATTGGAGTCAACAAATCAGAGGAAGGAAAGCTCGCTGCTAATTGGAAAGGGCCATACAAGATCAACGAGGTCTTAGGAAAGGGCTATTATAGGGTAACCGACTTCGACGGCAACGAGTTACCAAGGTCATGGCATGCTTGTAATATGAAAAGGTACTACAGCTAAAAGCGAACCCTACTCCCTGATGTACTCTTTTCCCAATTTCATGATTTTTTCCCAAAAGCAAAGGGTTTTTTCTGAAAAGGGTTTTTAATGAGGCATCATAGTAGGGGCTAAGGGAAAATAAATAATCAAAAGCCCTTATTAGCAATAAGTTACCTCTTCAATTAATAAAGATCTCTTTCATTTTAAATATCTCTCTTAAATTCCCTTTTTATTCTCTTTCTACGAAACGCGCCGATTTAAGCTCGACAAAACGTGAAAATCCCATGAACCGACCTAGATGGTCGTCAGGATAAAACGACGAGGTACAAGTTGGCGTAAAGAGGCTATAGAAGTCGATCATGATAAACTCGGGAGCAGTCCGACTCACAAGACGGAATGCGAAACCGAGTAAAATTAAAATGAATCGCAAAAGTAGCCTAAGTCACGAAAAACTCAATAAAACAAAATTGAGTACTAGGAATAACGAAAAGAGATAAGAAAAAACTAAGAAAAATAGTAAGGCTACCTTGAGGATCAAGGAAATTCAGAAAAGCAGGCAAGCCCCAAAGAAAAGGTTTTTTTCAGAAAAGATCAAAGAGGCAAAAGAACCACGAACAGAAAAAGCATGCGCGCATAAGGTAACTCAAAACCCTTATCCAAAAAGGGCATTTATTTAAAACGCTAAATTAAACTCTTATTAAAAAAGGGGCATCATAAATTGTTTTGTTTACGGCCTTAAAAGGCCAAAAATTGTTCAAACACCAACAAATAAATATAAAGAGTTTAAAAAGGGGGGGGGGTCCACAGGCCGGACCCCCAATAGCCAAATCACTTCTTTGCAAGAAGAGTAGGAGGATCACCACCACCAAGACTAGGGGTTGGAGAGAAAGTCGGAGGAGCAGCAGAAGAACTCGGAGTGTCCTTAGAGCGAGGAGGGGACTCTATGATCCTCTGCCCCCGAGTCTTCAAATCAGACTCAGACTCCACCACGGGGACAGGAGGATCCACGATGGCACCATCAATGACAACCTTATCAGGGTCCAAAGGAGAAAGGTCCAAGTCAGGAGCAATAACTCCGACCTGCTCCTTGAAAACCCTCCAGGCCTCATCAGCACCATCCGTAATAGAGTCCTCCAACTCGGTATAGGCCTTCCGAGCATTCAGCAAGTCATTCTTTACAGACACAAGATCAACAAATAAACTGTTGTAGCTGGCTTGCGCTGCTTTCCTCAAATCCACCTCCATGTTGCATTGGGCTTGCAACTTCTGCCCCTTCTCCCGGAGGCTGTCCCTCTCCTCCTTCAGCTTGGCGACTTTCCCCTCCAACTCCCTCTCATGCTCCTGATATATACGAAGCCTACCCTCCAGCTCCTCGACCCTCGAGGTCGTCCCTAAAGAGCTGATAGGAGTCTTCTCAAATATATCCAAGAGTTTGCCACAAACCCCCGCCGTCTTGAGACTCTCCTCAACCACAGTGGTGAGGTAGTGCCGAACAGAAACATCATCCATACTCATACGAGCATGAGGATAGATGTTCTTTCGGACGAACGCAAGAGCGTCCGCCTCACCAGAAGCGCCAGACTCTAAGGTCTTGCGCTTCTTCAGCTCTGGTTTGGGAGTAGGTCAGACGGAAGGGGGTGGCAGAGAGGAAGCAGAGGAAGAAATCACAATAGGTTGGGAGGGAGTCCCAACATTCCGAGGAGGAGGATCGATAGCCACCTCCCTCACACGTTTGGGCCAACCTACGCCATCCGGCCCATTAATCTCCGGTTACCCACCGTAACAGTAGGTATATGGTAAACTTTTGAAAGCGTAGAAAAATTCTCTAAAATTTAATTTTAAAGTGTTTGACAATATTTTTATTAGGAAAAGCGAGTTAGAGCGTTAAATTAATTTTCTTATAAAAGCGGCTAAAAATGATGAAAGATTCTTCTATGCAGCAAAAAGAGTGATAATTAATTAATAATTACATAACATTTTTGTGCGTAAGAAAAATTTCTGTAGTTTTAAAAATTTAAAGAACAATGGATAAAATTCGGAGATAAAAATTTTAATTTATTTCATATTCAGACTTTGGTGTAGAAGAAACATAACAAAATTTATGGTCTCTTTTTTCAGGATGGAATGTGGGAAACGAATCTGGATGTCCTTTACAGGGAATTTGAGTCATTTTTTAAAAATTTATTCCGCCAATTGAAAAATGTGGATTTGGAATGTCTTGGTGAAGTGCCGCTTTCTTCCCTAAATGAGGATACTTACTGTAATCTTATAGCGCCAATTACATTGGAGGATGTTAAGTCGGCTATTTTTAGTATGCATTCTATTAAGGCGTAAGATCCTGATAAGTTTCAGGCTTTCTTTTTAAGGGATTATTGGGAGATTATTGATTTTGATGTTTGGACTATGATTAGTCAAGCATTCTCTGGTATGGATATTGATCCGAGAATAATGAAAACTCTCCTGATTCTTATTTTGAAGGTAGAAGCCTCGATTTTCATGAAGGACTTTAGACCTATCAGTCTCTATAATGTGGTTTACAAAATTATAACAAAGGTCTTGGATAATAGACTTTGTTTTCATCTCACAGACATTGTTGGGCCCTTCAAGGAGGTTTTATTCCAGGAAGGAAAACTCCTGACAACATTATTATTGCGCAAGAAGTTATCCACTTTATGAAGAAAACAAAGTCGAAGAAAGGTACTTTAGCCTTTAAGATTGATATGGAGAAAGCCTATGACAGAGTTGATTAGAGATTTCTGAACATACCCTTGGGAGTTTTGGCTTTCCTACCCCTATAATCAATCTGATTATGCGTTGTGTCACTGCCTCGTCGTTGTCTATCCTGTAAAATGGGGAGAGATTAAATAGCTTCACTCATAGCTGGGGACTCAGACAAGGAGACCCAATGTCGCCATATCTGTTTGTGCTATGTATGGAAAGATTGTTCTGTTTTATTAATCATCAAGTTGATAGGGACTTGTCGAAGCCGGTTGTTGTTTTTAGAGGGGGTCCAAGAATTTCTCATTCGATGTTTGCCGATAATTTGTTTCTTTTCTGTAAAGCTGAAAAATGGCAAGTTCAAAATGTAATGGTTTTTTTGAATAACTGCATCTGGGATGAAGGTTAATGTGGAGAAATCTAAAGTGCTATGTTCTAAGAATGTCTCAACAATAAGAAAAGAGATTTTTATTAGGGTATCATCTATCAGATTTGTCAAGAACTTTGACAAGTATCTAGGGGTTACCCTTTGTCACTCTCAGGTGACACGAGCAACGTTCAATGATATTCTGGACAAGATTCGAGAGAGGCTAACCAGCTGAAAAGGAAAATTGCTTAACAAGGCGGAAAGACTATGTTGATCAATTCAGTAGTGGCTGCGATTCTTTCTTACCGCATGCAAGTATCTTTCTTTCTTAAAGGGATATCTAATAAGATAGAATCTATAATGCAGAGCTTTCTCTGGAAAGGTCAAGATGATAGTAGAGGCATGAATCTGTTTAGTTGGAAGGTGTTAGTGACCCCTAAGAAGGTTGGTGGTATGGGGATTCGAGATCCGTTTTGTGCTAATGTTGCTCTTCTTGAAAATATAGTTTGGTAATCTTTCATCACTCAAATAAGTTATGGGTTCAATTGTTGCGGAAAAATACCGTTCCTCTCTTGGAGACTATTTTAGTAGGTCTCGAGACAAAGACTTTTATGTTTGAAAGAGTATATGTAAAACATGGGATCTCTTGAAGGCTTTGTTTGGCGCATTAGGGATCTAAACCAGAACTTTCGATATTCTAATTGGAGAAAAGAGAGGCATCTTTGTCATAAAATGGATTATGTTCATATTTCTGATTCAGATTTTCGGATCTTTGATCTTTGGTCATCTGGACAGTGGCACCTTCAGAATATATATTCTCCTCTAAACCAGTTTTTGCAAAACAACATTCTTTTCTATATTCCGGATGTGCAAGCAAGTTCAATGGTAGGGTGGTTTTGGTGTGGTGCGACGTCAAATGTTTATGACTCTCGTAGTGATTACTTGCGGCTCAGTAAGAAGAAATTTGGTTGGGAGTACCAGGGGAATTGGCTTTGGCGTCAGCGTGTTCCGAAAAAACATAAATTCTTGATCTGGCTTTATCTTAGGGAGGCTCTGCCCACTGCTACTTTTTGTTTCAGGAGGTTATCTCACCGACGGACAGCTGTCGATGATGTTTTTCTGGTAAGAAACTGGTTGTTCATTGTATTCGGGACTATTCAAAAGCTCAGCTAGTTTGGCAGGCTTTGGAGATTTCTAATAAACCTCTAGATTTGATGAACCGGTTTTTGTTTCATAGCAAAGAATGCCATTTTAGATTCTTTTCTAGTCTATAGCGGATTTGGCGTTCTAGGAATAATGAGATATTTCATCCACACGAGTTTTGGCCACTGAATAAGGTGACTAGTATGACTTTGTTTTTGGAAAAGGGAGCTTTGAAATGTTTTTGAGTTGTAACGAATTTCTATCCCATCTACCATTAGTGGCTCATGAATTTTCTCCTCGGTAGCTACTTTTAAGATTAATTGTGATGCAAATTATCCTAGTATTGGTGATCGTGTTGGTTTTGCCTGTGTTAGCACTTAGCATAAATTAGAATGGAGGTTGGCAACGAGACTGTTTTAGAACGATTAAGAGTCGTAATATTCTGTAAGGAGAGTTATTTGCTATTTGGAGAGGATATCTTTTAGTTTGGAACTTTGGACAAAGAGATGCTATTTGTGAAATAGATTGTGTGGATGCCTTTACTGTTATCAATAATTTCTATAATAACTCTGATTTTGTTGATTCTTTGGTACTGAAAATTCAGGACATCATGTTTTAAAAATGACGTGTTGACCTCCAGTTGATCTTTGTGGCAGACATCATGGCAAAAGCGGCGACGAAGACTCATACTTACCAAGTAAAACTTTCGATTAGTTTAGAATTTGAGAGTAGCATTTAGCAAAACTGTCTTATTTCTTAAGCAGTTTCTTGTTTTTTATTTTTTTTTGTTTGTTCTGTATTTCTGTTATTACTTTTTAGTTAAAAAGATTATTATTATTTTTTTAATTTTTAAAAACTTTTTTACTAATAGCTTGATGAATAAAATTTAAGTTTTTAAACTAAAAACTCACTTCGTTAAGCATTATTAACAAATAAAATCAGTAATTAAACTATACGACTAAATACAGTGCAACAATAAAAATTAATTATATTAATGTTAATCATGTACAACAAAAATAATAATACTAACTACCCAAAAAAAAAATTATAAATTCTTTGATAATAATAAAAAAATTTGCATATTAAAAACTGTTTAAATGTGCAATAATATATTCTTTTAAATAAATTTAATAAATTTACCATTTTTGCACCTTAAATAAAAAATATATAATATTTCACATACTCATTTTATAAACCATCAAATTTATGTCATTTATTTTTTTTTAAAGATAAATGTTATTTTATTAATATAAAATAAAAGTGTTTCTATAAGGAAGTACAAAAGAATTGGGTATTCCCATTTATCACCAATTGTGACTGAAAGACTAAGAGCTTAAAGAAGAGTAAAGTAAGAGTAAAGAAAATTATCAGCATCTATCAGGTATGGCTCACGAGTTCACGCATTAAATTGCTGGCTTCTTTCACTATCTCTGGTGCCGGGCTTATTACCTTCTCAAAAACACACCGATTCCTCGCTTTCCAAGTGCTCCAACACAGCGCCGCTATGAGGAGGGTCTTTTGTCTACCGTCGAATTGAGCCGCTGCCCAGGATAAGACTTTTTGCCACCAATTGAAAAAGGTCTCTTCTTCTCTCATCCATAGGTCAGGGGTTATTAAGCTTAGACTCCATATTATTGAAGACAGGGGGCATTAGAACAAAGCATGAGAAATTGATTCAGCCTTCAACATGCATCTTGGACAAGTGGCAGGAGTGGATGCGAACCGGCTGTGAACTTGTTGCAACACCGGAAGCTTTTCATGAAGACTTTTTCATAGAAAAATCTTAATTTCATGTGGTAATTTCAACTCCCAAATGCTATTCCAGACTCTGTTGTGTATGTTCTGGGGTCTCAATGAAGTAGGAGAATGAAAGAATCCATAAACAATTTTGTATCCTGACCCAACTTCATATATACCATATTTTGTCCAGCACCAATTAACTTCATCCTCCTCTTCTGTTGGTTTGATTGAAAAAATTTTATTGCATATATCAATTGAAAAAATTGACTCAATCAGATTTCTATTCCAACTTCTATCAGGATTTAGTAACGCACTAACGTAATACACTTGCAGATTTGACAGGATTGTGAGTGCATTTTGAGGGACATTAAGGGGCACTGGTGGTGGGAGCCAGGGGTCATGGAAGATGCGAACATTAGTGCCAGAGCCTATTTTCCATACCAAGCCTTTCTCGATCACCATGCGCCTTCAAGAACACTTCTCCAACCCCACGATGGTACGCTTCCTATCTCTGCATGTAGGAAATCTGTATATCTGAAATATTTAGCTTTGAGCATTCTTGATAGAGTAGAATTAGGGTATTTCATTAGGCGCCAACATTGCTTGCCTAATAAAGCCAAATTTTGCGCCCTTAGGTCCTTGATTCCCAGCCCTCCATCTTTCTTCGGTCTCGTCATTGTGTCCCATTTAATCCAAACCATTCTTCGTTCTGCACCTTTTTGACCCACCAAAATTGCGAGAGCATGCTATGAATCTCAGTCAACAGCGTGTCTGGGAGCTTGAAACAAGAGAGTGTATAAATAGGAATCGCCTCCCCCACCGCTCTCAATAGCGTGTGCCTACCACCTGATGACAATAGACTTCTTTTCCAACCCATAATCTTCTTTTGAACTTTATCCTTGATAGCTCCAAAGGTTGCTTTCTTTGATTTTTGAACTACAGAGGGCAGTCCCAGGTATTTGTCTTGTGCTCCAATATGTTCAATATTTAGTGTCTGAGCAACTGCTAGTCTTGTGTTCTGAGGTGTGTTGTGACTGAAAAAGATAGCCGACTTATTCAAATTGACTTTTTGCCCACTGAAACCCTCATAGATCTCTAGCAATTCTAGAATACTTTGGCTTGTATTAGGTGCGCTCTTGCAAAAAGGATTGAATCATCAGCAAACAAAAGGTGATTAACTGTTTGGCATCTCCGACTAACTTGAACTCCTTGAATTAATCTGTTTTGCTCTGCCTTGTGTAGCAAGAAGGAAAGCCCTTCTGCACAAAAAAGAAAGAGATATGGAGATAGGGGGTCACCCTGTCGGATGCCCCTATTTGGCCTAAAATAGCTAAAAAGTTGACCTTCCACAATGACAGAGTAAGAAACAGTCGTTACCAATTCCTTAGTCCAGTTAATCCACTTAGCATCAAAGCCCAGCTTATCCATAATATACCATAAAAAATTCCATTCAACCCTATCATAAGCCTTGCTCATGTCTAGATTAATAGCCATCTCATGCTCTGCCCCACTTCTCTTATTTTTCAAATAGTGTATACATTCGTGGGCAATTAGAATATTATCTGAAATGAGTCTACCTTTGAGAAACGCACTCTGATTTGGGCTTATAATTTTATTCATAATACCTTGTAATCGGTGCACCATAACTTTAGAAATAATTTTATACATAGCTGAAGACAAACTGATTGGTCGTACCTGAGTCATATCACTGGCATCTGGCACCTTTGGAATTAAACAAATTTGAGTATGATTGAAGTTTTTTAGAATTCTGCCACTGTGAAAGAAACTTCTCACTGCCTTAAAAACGTCACCTCCAACTATATCCCAGAAAAAGTGAAAAAACTTAGCTGTAAACCCATCATCACCAGGAGCACTCTGAGTATGAACACTAAATATAGCTCTTTTGACTTCGTCCATAGTTACTGGCCTTTGGATCCTACGGTTCATGGAAGCTGTAACCTTAGGCTCCAAATCCTCTAAGTATGGATTCGGATCAGCCGAACAAGAAGAAGTAAAAATATCGCAAAAGTAGTCTTCAGCTACCTTTGCAATATCCTCAAGTTTCGATGCAATCTCATTGTCCCTCCCCACTAATCTCCAAATTCTGTTCCTTCGCATCCTTGATTGAAATTTCTGGTGAAAGAATCTAGTGTTCTGATCTCCTTCTTTTAGCCACTTGACTCTAGATTTTTCTCGCCAATAGCTCTCTTCTTTCAAATATGCCAGCTGTAACTTCTCCTCCAAACAGGTAACCTCCTCTCCCCTATTGATTCCAGCCACCCGCAACTCCTCTAGTTTAGCTTGAAGGTCCTCAATTTCTTTCTGGGAGTTTGCTTTGTGAGTTTTCTGCCATTGAACTAGTCTATGTCTACAAACTTTCAACTTTTGGCCCAAGGAGAACATAGCCGAGCCTACAACTTCCATTCTCCACACTTCACTGACAATTCTTATGACATCCTCTTCTCCACACCAACGTTCCTGGTATTTAAACCGCCTTTTACTATGCCAGCATTGAGGTTCAGTTTCCATCAAAATTGGAGCATGATCCGAGCCTGACTTTGTGAGCCTGTGCACCACTGCATTCGGAAACTTCAACTTCCATTCTATCCCAACTAAATAGAGGTCAAGCCTCTCCTTCACCAAATCCTCTCCTTGTCTTCGATTTGTCCACGTGAAAGGGCGCCCCACCATTCCAATATCCACTAATTAGTTACTATCAATAAAATTGGTGAATGTTGCAATGGTGGTTGCTGACTTTTGGCCTCCACCCTCCTTTTCCGCTTGACTTGTTATAGCATTAAAATCGCCTGCTATTACCACTTTTCCTTCCAGGTGTTGGCTCATTGTTGTAAGCTCCTCAAACTGCAAGGATCGAATTTGTTCCGAACAACTCAAATGGACACCAATGAACGCCCATACCTCACTGCTTCCGACTTCCTTAATTTCGGCTGCCACAAAGAATTCTCCACTACTAATAATTTGAACACTGATGCTATCCTTCCAAGCTAGCACAAGTCCTCCTGCCACTCCTGTTGGGTTAACAATATGCCAGTTTTCGTAGCCGCATACCCAAAATTTTGCTTCCACCTGTCGAGATTGGTTCTTTGTTTCACTTATAAACACAATCTCGGGGGAGTGGGATTTACAGATCCCTTTTAAGGTGTGAATTGTCAGGGGTCTCCCCAAACCCCAAAAATTCCAAACTATAGTTCTCATGGTGCCTTGGGTACCATTTGTATGCTGGCGCCCTCCACCATCTGTTCAACTGCATTTTCATCCTCTATTCTTGCTTTCTTTGTAGATCCTTCAGCTATACTACTCATCAACCTTTTTTTTTTGGTTCACTTTTAGTATCTGACTTTGCAGCACCTTGTCTTGCTAACCTTTTCCACTTTCTACCTTTCTCTGTGGTGAGACACTGCCCAATAGCGAATTGTATAAGCTGTCCTTCATCCTCCTTGGTATTGGACTGACCAGCTATGATAATCTCCATGCATTCTGTTCTAGAATTGGCTGATTGAGGTGACTCAGGTGCTGCCCTGTTACCAGTGTCTTGTGGTTTCAAACTTTGTTTCCCTTCTTGCATTGACATCCCTGCAAATTCTTCCAATAAGCAGTTTAAGACCGGTTTTTTCTTACGTTGAGTGGCCTTATTCTGGTTTTTGGTTGAGTTTTTGAATGTTCTTTCTCCTTCAGAGTAGATTCGCGTTCCCACTTGGCTGGCTTTAACCCATTCGCCAATGTCATCCTCTTTTACCATATCACTCTCTGTGTCCTTCGGCAGAACTTTCCAAGTCTCTCATAGCGTAGTACCACTTCTACCTCCTTTTTATTAGGTCCTGCCACTATTAACTGATCTCTCACTTGCCTGGTAGCATCAATATTGATTTTGGTCTTCACAATCCTAGTTTCTCTGCCTCGCATCTGAAATTTACCTACCTCCAACACTGTGCCCAGTTTCTCTCCCAATTTACGTCCAACTTCGAGGGTTTTAAACGATTATGGCAAGCCCCAAAATTGAACCCAAACTGAAAAATTGGAAATAATCTCTTCATCACAGTTCTGATCTTCCTTCCATCTCTTGACATGGAGCACATAATCTTTGAATAGCCATGGAGAACCACGTTCAATACGCACGACATCCACTTCTTTATTAAAAAAGAATTGGAAGGAATTATCCCCTTTGTCACTCACGCTAAATCCTTCCGGGTTTCCCCATATAGCCTTTAAAGCATTCCCCATGGTTCCAATTGAGAAGGTTTTGGAAGCAAAGAGTCTGCCATAGAGACTATTGGAGCAAGCGTTAATACCTTCTGATATGTCTGCCTCTTTTAGTTGAATCACATTCCTACCTCCTTTCCGGTTGTCTTCCTCGGTCCGATCTTCATCCCTCGTTGTCTCAGCCATGCAGATTACGTAGACTTGTATTGAGATTTAATTGACGTTGGCAATGTAGCATTGACGACAGTAGGAACTCCGTTAAAAAACCCTAACAGAGCACTAAAAAACCCTAACAGAGCACTTGTTGTTACAAATTTATGTCATTTATTACGTATTGATAATATTGTTGGATCATGGATGCCTAAAATGCATAGCATGAATGGAGAAAAGAAACATTTTTTTCTCCCTTTATTTATTTATTTTTCGTTTTGACATCATGATGTGGGGTTAACTTGACCCAGATGACTCCGCAGATTTTTTGGGTTATTAACGAACGAGATCATTTTTTTTGGTATTTCGAAGGAGATAATTTAAAATATTGTTTGGACCCCCACCGTTTTTTTTACATAATTCATACTTAACGAACGAGATAATAATTAAAAGAATTGGACTACCATAATCCCAAAAAGCTATTGGATTTCAGGCCTTATAAAGTTTTGAACATTTTCAACGGATAATGAGTTAATGGGTTGGCTTAAAATGTATTTGAACTATTATTTGGTCTCATGGAATTTTATAAATGGTGGAGTCATTTTCGACTTAATAGCAGCTTAATTTTCCCTTAGAAAAAAAAAGGCTTAATCATTTTAGTAATCATCACATCTATATATTTTTCAATTTCTTAAACTTTTGAATATATTTGTGGTTATTCCATAGACATAAATCTAATCAATTTTGTTTGGAAACACTAACATTAGAAATGAGTTTCATCAATTTTGGTTAACAAAAACACTTGTTTAACATTCTACCAACTATTTTATGTGTCATAGATAAACTTATATCCATTCAAAAATAACACTTTCTTTTCGCCTATGTCACCATGATTACATGTATCGGAAAATAATAGATCTTAGTATTTTCTCGATTAATCTTATAAAGTGTGCTACTATATCATACCGTAGAAGATTTTCACTCACATGTCTATTACCTATTCCACAGTTGCATTGGATTCGCATTGGCTCCCATGCCAAAGGAGCTACCGAAGAAAACAAGAAAGAACCAAAAGCCATAATGTATAGTCTATCAATTAATGCTTCCTTATGAATAGTCATGATAAGATGGTTTGTTAAGAACAAAGTACAAATTTTCTATTAGCCTCAATGAATTTCGTTAACATGATGACGTTAATATTCTCACTTTATTTTGTTAAGTGACTTTGGTTAAAGTGGTTAAAAGTTATAAGAATAAGCCTCACGATTGAACGTTAGACTAAATGACGAAAAAGCACATATCATAAAGTGAAAGTGTAAGTGGACATACATTTCCCATAATTGGCGACCTTCTCAGAAACTAAACAGATAATTAAGTCCTAAACATCGTAAAAATATTATGCGTATAAAAAAAAATAGTCATCATCTATAAAATATGGACACTTCATTAAGTTGTCGTGTATGTGTCGGATACATTTCGAATACGATACACGTGTGTTGTCTAATCGTGTCTTAATAAAAAAATCTTTCCGTTTGGACACATCTAAATACCATTACGTGTCAACGTGTCTAACCTTATTCTTAACATGTATTCTTAAAATAAATTTAGAAATAGTATATATTATTATTTATTAAAATAAAAAATATTTTAAATACTTTATATAATTAAAATAAAAATTAAAAATAATTAAAAAATTAATTTATATTTTAATATCAATAAAATATCAAAATATTATTATGATTTATCTAAAAAATACTTTATATTTTATATATATACGTGTCCTCGTATCTTATAAAATTTTAAAATTTGTGTGTTGACGTGTCCTATGTTGATGCATCGTAGGTCATCATATATCAAAA
>NC_029786.2:101333227-101343171 GCF_000816755.2 Arachis ipaensis | reverse complement strand
TTAATGGCTAAAAAATTTTGATGTGGGAGTAAAATAAGTGATATATTTTAATATGGTAATTTTTGGTGTTTTTTAAAATTGTGGGAGTACACAAATCGGACCCTCCGATTTGTGTTTAAAAAAGTGAAAAAAATTTAGAGTACACAAATCGGAGGGTTCGATTTGTGTTAAAAATTTGAAAAAATTCAAAGTACATAAATCGGACCATGCGAGTTGTTTGATTTTAAAATTTTGCTTAAGAAATCGCATGGTCCGACTTGTGGTTGAGCAAATATGAATTTCCGAAACTAGAAAACGGACCCTCCGAGTTGTTTGTTGTTATCAATTTTTTCATGAAATAGAATATACAACGCAACTCGAACCCTCCGAGTTGTTCCATTTATACCACATGGCTGTAAAGCACCTGTATTCCCCATGTTCGAATTTAACACCACTTTTACTTCCATAATCAAATTAAAAAACCACAGTTAATTTTATAATTAATTTTTTTTGTACAGCATAGCACCGGTGAAACATTATCAGTTAGAGCTAATAATAAACATGATGCACCTAACTCTCGATTTTAAGGCACCATTGGCCCACGCGAGATGACAGACATAGATAGAATTGCAACTATTTCTGTGCATAATCATCATCTGTTTCATGGTAAAGAATTGTCTATAAAAAATTGAAAGTTAGATCAGCTTTAATAGCTAGTAATAATACTGAAACAAAATAACTATATTTACGAAATTGTTAACGGTACTTAACAAGGTTACTTAAAATGGATATTTTAAAAAATAATAAACGTAAAGCATTAAAATATTAATTTTTTGTGTTTTCAATAAACTTTTTTATATTCAATATTTGGAGAACAGTTATTAGCTAAATTCATACGAAGAATAAAAAGAGTTATGACTAAACAGAGTCCACAACCAATTTTTTTTAAAGGAATCTTATTATGATCAAAAGAAATATACAAATATATAGGAAAACAAGACTTGAGATCCCCTTTAGAAGAACAAAATCAACCAAGAGATCAATAGAGGAGAGAGACAGAAATAAAATAATCTAGCAATGGTTAGGGTCAGCCACTATACAATACAAGCATATAGAATTCACAACCCACTAATTATTTTTGAAAATAATACTAGAAAAATAATAATTGGAAGTTTGAAGTTTCCTATCTTACAGATAGATATCTATCTGAGGCCTTAAATCACATGATATGAGACAGTGACAGAGTGAGGAAGTGAGGACAGCCAAATTCAGAAATAGAATAAACTAGTATCACATGCAAAACTTCCTTAAATTTTATACAAGAACAAGAAATTGGTCTCTAATGTGACATTGTTTATAGATGTTGAATATTTAAAAAGGGGTGTAATCTGTTTCCTTATATAGAGCCAGCTATTTTTAATTCATTGTGTTTTTAATTCAGAAATAGAATTTATTGTATTCTATATGGTTCTAGTTAATGAATTCTTTTTTAACCATTCATTTGATATTGTTTTTATTTATTTTTTTCCCCTTTCTAATGCCTGATTAGAAACGGTGAGATCTCATTTTAGGTGTACATGTGAACAAATATCTAGTTAGAAGAATAGACCAAATCAAATGAAACATAAAGTGATGGTTAGAAATAGAAAAAAAATCTAAGAAAACTTTGAAAAAGATCATCAAGAGAAATCTAAATATAAATGAACTTATTATAAATATAATACACGATAAAATTTAATAGCGTCGTTAGCATTAACCTTCCTTTTTCTTTTTTCGTCTTTATCATTTATATCAAAACTTTATTACTAATAGTCCAACTAATCCAACTTGAAAATTTGTAGCATATTCTATTCCGACATGAGTTTCTTCTCTCCCAAGACATTAACTCCATAACTCGAAACATTGAGAATGGGTCAAGTTTCTATAATCCTTCCTATTTAAAAATCAATTCTTTTTTATTTGTTCCAAGGGGCTTAAAGCTAAAATGCCAAAGCATGCATGTCATAGGTCCACTAACGATAAAATGATTTTATGATTCTCATCTCGTTATCAGAGAGACAGTGCACTCTCCACTTAGCACAAAGTAACATCATAATCACTTATAAAAAGGGAATAATGGGGCCAACATTTGTTCCCCCTCTCAACTGAAACTTATGCTAATTACAAAAACAATGGCATAGTCTGTACATAACTTTAACAAATTAGACCAACTAAAAAAAAGAAGAAGAATATGATCACGAAATTCTTAATATTTAGAGTCAGAAGAAGGCACTTGGCATATACATATTCATATATGCTTTAAAAAGTGCCAAATTGCTTCAAAGTAAAAATTAGTGTTCCCATTTAGACCAAGTGCCACAAATTTGTCTAATTTTGTGTCCAGTTAAAAATTGAAAACAATGGAAACAAATAGAGACACAACTGTTTATGTATCCATTGTCTCTATTTCTATATTTAGCTGCCAAAAACAACCCTAATATGTGATTGAAATCATGAACTCAAAAAGTTAATTAAGATTAAAAAGGAAGAACATGGTAAGAAGAAACAGTCCTATAAGGGAAATACTTGATTTATCACTATTTTTCTCTTTTTTGTTTTGTTTTGTTTTGTTTAACATTAGTTTCTACAAATGATGAATAAAATTAGAATTGGACCTACAACAAATACACTCTTACAAGTTAATGAACAATACACTCTCTTAATAGAACTCACCGAGCCTTCTTCCTGGACTTGAAGAGAAAATTTGAGGGCGGCGACGGCGAGAACTCGAATGGCAAGTGAGGCGTGTCAGCCTCGCCGGAGAGCATCCCCACAATCTCCTTCATGGACGGCCTCTTCGCAGGCGATCTCTGGAGGCACAACAAGGCAATTGTGATGCAGAGCAAAGCTTGTTCCTTGTCCAATGAAAGAATGTTAGTGTCAACAAGATCCAATAGCCTGCCATTGTGAGCAAGTTGCCTAGCCCATGAAATCAAATTAGCCCTCTCGAATTCCGAGATCGGCGATGCTGTCACTTGAAGGGGTCTCCTCCCAGCAACCAAAACCAAAAGAAGAACACCAAAACTATATACATCACATTTCTCAGATAATTGGCCACCACCACCATATTCAGGAGCAATATAACACACAGTCCCCCTCATGCTTGGAGTGCTGCTGATTCCACCACTCTTCGGTATGTCACCACTCACCTATGTTGCACAAATACAAATACTAAGTATTAAGTACGAAGAATTTAATTTCGGTGCACTTTAAGTGGGCATCTAATAACATAACGATACGTCAGTAAAAATAACTACCTTTCACATTCATGGCGTGAATGGTTATCTAAAAGAATAGACATGATTACATGATCAATGTTAGTGCATCAAAACTAAACTCTAAAATACAACCCGGTACTATACATAATTATGGCAGTCGCATATTTGAGTAAAAAATTGAAGTATTTGTGCACTGTCACGGAACTCACCCAATCTTGGCTATTCCTTCTGCCATTGTTGTTTCGGATTAGTTCACCACTCAAACCATCAAGCCACCAATCAATGCTCCCTCTGCTGGTCTTGTTTTTCCTCTTCCTCTTCTGATCCTGAACCACCACCAAGTCCTCATCTTTGTTCTGCCACCAAGCTTCACCACCATTGTTATCAAGGCTCCTCTTCTTCTTCTTGCTCTTCTTCGCCAGCTCCTCACAGAACTCCTCCTTCCACCACTCCCTCGGCTTCCGATTCTTCTCCTTCTTCTGCTGCGGCTGATTCTTCACCTTCTCCTCATCCAATGAAGCCCACCAATCCAACCTATTTTGCACAAATAGGAATACAATACAAGCATTGAATACAATCAAACTTAAAAGTTTAAGATAGCAATATTTGATTCAGATATAGATACAGATAAAATCCAATACATTAGTAAAAATTGAAGTAGTTGTGCATTATAGGATCGAACCTCTTTCTCTGCTTTTTCTTCTTGTTCTTATTCTTGTTTTTGGCCTCCGAATCCAATCCTTCAACACCACCATTATTCTCTGCATCACAACCTGTGCTACTTGGAGAAGCAACCCATTCATTCTTGGGCCTTTCTTTCTTTATCTCACTACCAATCCATTCCATAACATAATCCTTAACCCTCCCTGACTCTGACCCTCCACCATTGTCCTGTTTCCACCACCAATCCCTGCCGGAACCACCGCCATTACCGCCACCCTTCCTCCTCTGATTCCCACTCTCCACACTCACCCCATCAAACAACCCATCCGACAAGACGCTACCTTTCTCCAACCCCACCTCCGGCGAAGTCCCCGCCGCCGCCGGAGACGCATCTGAATCCAAAACCCTCCCCGCCGCAAAACTCTCCGGCGACCTCTCCAAATCAAATCCAGCAGTAGTCCCAGTCGCCACACTCTCCACCACCGAACCACGATCGCACTCTTCATCACCACCGCCGCCCCCACCACAATCACCACCGTGAACTTCCTCCTCCACCACCACAACCCCAACCTCCTCCTTCACCCTGGCAAGCCCAAAATCCCCAATTTTAGCCCTAAACTCAGAATCCAGCAAAATATTACTCGGCTTGATGTCACCGTGAATCACCGGAGGGTCACAACAATGGTGTAAGTACTCCAACCCTTTGGCCACCGAAACTACAACGTCGAATCGGGTTTTCCAGTTCATAAGCTCGGGACACTTGCGATCCAAAAGCGCGTCTTGGAGGCTTCGATTCTTCATTAGCTCATAGACGAGTATGAGTTTGCGGTTTCTTCTGTCGGAAGAGAAACCCAAGAGAGAGAGAATGAAAGGTGAGTTGAGATTCGAACAGAGAGAGAGTTCGTTGTGGAACTCGCGTTCGCCTTGGAGGGAGCCCGGCGAGTCCATGAGCTTCAGTGCCACGGTTTCGCCGGAAGGGAGGGTGGCTCTGTGGACGGAGCCGAAGCCGCCGTGGCCGAGTTTGGTGGACGGGGAGAAGGAGTTTGTCGCGCGGCGGAGGAGCGTGTAGGAGTAGCGGCGGTGGTTGTTGTGGTGGTGGTGGTGGTGGGGAAAGGGGGTGGTGCGGTGGAGGGAGAGTTTCCGGTAGAGGAAGGTGAGGAGGGTGAAGAGGAGAGAGAGGAGGAGGAGGATGGTGAGGGAGAGGGATCCGATGAGAATGATTCTTTGGTTGTGGTGGTGGTGGTTGTGTTGGAGGGGTGGCGCCGCCGTGGAGAGTGGTTGTTGTTGTTGTGGCAGTGGTGGTGGACGGGAGGGCATTTTGGTAAAATAGGCGGAGAGATGCGTTAACCATTCATGTGTGTAAAAGAGTTGAGAGTGTGAGAGTGTGAGAGTGTGAGTGATGAAATGAAAGTGAGAGAGGGTAAGTGCAACTTTTATGATATCATGAGCCTAGTTGTTTGCGTTCTTTTTGGGGCCAACCAATCTGGAAATAATTAGATAACTCAATCAAAATTATTTATATATTTACACATTCAAGTCTATTAGACTATTAGTGTAGAGTGCTTGTTGCTTTTTTGTTTTTTTTCCTATAATAGGATCGAGCTTTCAAAGTTTCCCTATTCCAACATAAAGGGAAAAAAAAAAAAAGAATAATAATATTTTAGTGAAAATTTCAAACACTTATATACTTTTTTTTTTTAAGAAAGTGAACTCAACACATTAAAGTGGAGCAAACATGAACAAGATAACAACAGAGAAACCAAAATAAAGATACATAACTATGAGGTGGAATCCGTTGTCATCTCCGACATTATCATCAACAACCAAACGGATCAACGCCACACCATTCCTTATAACTCAAAAACGACTTATTCTTGATTCCATCAACACTTGTCTCCAATTTCTGGAAGATTCTGCTGTTCTATTCTAACCAAATGTTTCAGATAACCGCAAAGAATCTTATCTGCCACTTCTTTCTCTTAGAACTACCACCAGGCACTTCCATCAAACTCTCAAACAGTTCTTGACAGTCCTCGGAATAGCCCAAACTCTGTCTGCACCCGTCAACCAAGCGCACCATACCTGCCAAGTAAATTCACAGTCAAGAAATAAATGGTGCACAAATTCTATTTCTTTTTTACACAAAACACAAATCTTATCGCTATGTCGTATGATTCCTAGCCTACTCAGTCTCTCTTTAGTGTTGATCCTGCCTATTAGGACAAACCACGCAAAAAGCTCTACTCTTGGAGGAACCAATCCCCTCCAAATGGCACTAGTGAAGCTGTAGCTTGAGATGTCTTCTGGGAGAGTCTCTTTCTGCAGCACCTGCACAAAAGAATTAGTAGAATAGATACATATTTTATCAAATTTCTATACAATTGTATCCTCTCTACTAGTCGACATTCTTACTACTCGCAATCGGTCATGGAGTTGATTGAGCAACTCAAGTTCCCATTAGTATAACTCTCTCCTCTACTGAAAGTTCCACACCCATTCTATTCCATCCCAGAACCTACAATCCCCTACCATAGATCCTTGTTGATTTGAAACAGAGAAGAGTCTCGAAAAACTATCTTTCAACGGACCACCTTGTAGCCAATCATCCTCTCAGAAACGAATACGTCTGCCATTTTCCACCTCCATAGCCAAACCACTGATCATCATATCTCTCCCATGTGGCTCTTTAATATTAAGCTGACAAATATCTTTCCACGAGCCACCTCTTAAAGGTATTTAATGGCTGTTTTGACAACATTACAGAAGGGTTCAAGAGATTACAAGAACAGACAACCTTATTCCACAGCGGACAGTCTTCCTTCAAAAACCACCACCACCACTTGAACAGAAGCGCCGTATTTCTGATTAACGCATCCCCCACCCCCAAACCGCCTAACTTTTTCGGAGCTTGCACCATCTCCCATTTCACAAGTGGTATACCGTTTTTTTCATCTTCTTTACTCCACAAAAACTTTCTCTGTAGCCTGATTATCTTTTCTGCAACCGCTTTTGGCATTTTGTACAAGCTTAAGTAGTAAATCGGCAGACTATTTAGGACAAATTTTATGAGTACCAGCTTTGTTGAGGGACTTATCTTTCCACAAACTGAGCTTATCTTCCACCTTGTCTATGATCGGTTTCCATGTCTTTACCAACCGGGGGGTTTGCGCCTAACGAGATTCCTAAATACCTGACAGGTAAAGTAGTTTCGGCGCATCCCAACAAACCACACATATTCGTTGAAACAACGCAAAAGCCTCTTATAATTCAGTATTATTTCTGTATCCTGTGGGCAAAATAAAATTGTGTCATCCGCAAATTGGAGATACAACAATTCTATGTTGTCCCTACCCACCAACAGTGGAGAGATGCGCCCATTCCTGACTGCCTCACCCACCATCCTGTGCAAGACGTCGACAACCAGAACGAACAGAAAAGGAGACAGCGGATCTCCTTGTCTCAAACCTCTCTCCATCCTGAATGGCTTGGTTGGTGATCCATTAATCAACACCAACATAGATGCTGTGGTCACACATTCCTTCACCCATGCCCTTCATCTAAGACCAAAACCCATTTTTTGGAGCACCTCATCCACAAAGCTCCATCTCACTCTGTCGTAAGCTTTCTAAAAGTCTAGTTTGATAATTGCCGCCTGCTTCTTACGCAACTTCAACCATTGGACCGTCTCACAAGCAATGGGAGCACCATCATGTATTTTGCGACCCTTGATAAACGCAGACTGCGTCTCTCCCACTAAACCTGGCATTACTGACCGCATTATTCTCACTAAAACTTTGGATATCACCTTATAGACACAACCAACCATACTAATTGGCCTTAAGTCTTTAATTTTCTTAGCTCCCATAAATTTTGGAGCTAACGCCACCCATGTTACGTTAGCATCTGTTGGTAGCTTCGCACTTTGAAAAAACTCAAAACAGCTGCAGTAAACTCTTGGCCAATCTCACCCCAGTATTTCTTTATGAAATTCATATTGTAGCCATCGATACCTGGCGCTTTACTGACCCACAAAACAAAAAAATATCAATTATGTTAAATTAGCTCTCTAAATTAAATATATATTAAAATAAATTAAATAAATACACATATATATACATAATAATAAATTTGATAATTAATTTTTAGTATGTATATAATATTTTTATAATAATGATGGGTCAATATAAATTTAAATATGTCATTTTAATTTATTTATTATTGAATAATTTTTAACATTTCTTAGTGTAATTGGTATTTATTATGAATACAATATATGTAAATTCAATAAGAGACAAATATATTTAGAAATTAATAGATGGTAGTACTAAAAATTAGGATAAGTAACATATAAAGTTATTAAAATATTTATTATGCGATATTTGAACATATTATTATTTTAAAAGATTATAAATATATTGTTTATTATTTCATAGTATGAACACAAGTGTGAATTCTTTAACTTTTTTTACGTTGAGGCTAATAAATTGTGTATGTGGTGATGTGACCAGAATTAAACAGGCTAGTGGTTTTGTGAGTTATGATGAGTGCAGATGTTGTGTCCTCACTCCTCATGGCCTATTTTCAGGCTCGTAAAATAAAAAATTAAATGGCATTGTCATAAGTAACATGGGTCAATGTAAAATTAAAAACTTGCAAATAAAATTTTATTTGACCGAATTAATTAATTAATACAGTTAGAATTTAAAATTATAATTATTATACACATGAAAGATGAAATAAGTCTATCCATGATGTAAATGGAGTGAGACCCACCCTTTTCTCTCTCTCTCTCTCTCTCTTAAAAGTCAGGTTGTCCCAATTTATGTATTCCAACCGATTATAATAAGGTTGATGTTTACATTTATTTTATTTAAAAAAAAAAAAAAGAAATGCAACTAACGTTTAAGAGGTTGTGTTTAGAAATTAGAATAGACCATGGTGGGTGTATCCTTTTAAAGTAATGTTTTCTTCTATTTGGTTTTGGCTTGAGTTTTTAGTTTTTATTAGATGTAGTATCACATATTCAAAACTTGAGTAGAAGTTTAATCTTTAATAAAGATATTATTATGATTAGTTTTATATGAAAGTGAAATTATGTTAATTGCCATCATGATTAAATGTGAATAAATTTAATATATTAAACAAAAGAAATAGAAAGAAATTCTAAACGATGAATATTTAAATTTAGAGTATGAAAAACTTCAATAAAATGATTAGAATTAATTTAGTAGTCATGCATTTTTATATATTTATTTGAAAAAGGAGTTATATTGGAAGTAATTATTAAGGTGGAGATTCGCTTCACAAATTGATAGAAAAGAAAGAATTTAATTATCTCATTTGCAATTGGTAGATGATACCCCTTTTTTTTTTTTTGTGGTACCATACTCTTCTACAAGGTTTTCAGAATCGAGAATCGAACCGAACCGGTGGAATAATTAATTTATTGGTTTAATAGTTCGACCGGGGTTCAATCGAGATTCAACCGGTTTAATTAAATATAAAATAAAATTATTAAAAATTAAATATATAATTTCAAATATTTAAAAAAAACATAATTAATCATCAATAAAATTATTTCAAGAAATTTAACAAAACCACCACAGGTACTTCATGGCTGCAAAAAATTTAACAAAATAGCATCTCAAACACTGATCCCTTCTCTTCCTCAACTTCAACAAGCAAACAATAACCTCAGGTCCTCAGCAAACAATAGCAATTAGCATCAGCAACAAAATCATGAATAAATAACAAATAAATCAGAAACAACAAATAACAAATAAATCAAAATAACCTCAGAAAATCAAAATAAATGAAAATCATGAATCCAGCAAACAAATAAATCAGAAAATCATGAACAGAAAATCAGAAATAACAAATAAATTCATTCCAGCAAACAATAAACCAGCAAGCAGAGGAGGAAGGCGAAATTGCGAACAGAAGAGGCGAGGCTTACCGGCGGCGAGGAGGAAGGCGAGCAACGGCGACAACAAAGGAATCGACACCAGCGAACACAGAGAAGGCGAGCTTGGAGATGTGGAGATG
>NC_029786.2:101331760-101332987 GCF_000816755.2 Arachis ipaensis | reverse complement strand
TGGCGGCGGGCTGCGATGGCTGCTCGATTGGTGGCTTGACTGCTTCTATGGTTCTCACTTCTCAGAGAAGAGAGGAGAGATTTGTGAAGAACTGAAGACTGAAGAAGAAGGTGGTTGCTCAATTTAGGGTTCAAGAGTGGCTGCTCAATTTACGCGTTTTCTCTTTCTTTTTTTTTTTCATAAAGCCAAAACGACGCCGTTTAGCATCTCAGCTTTCAAACCAAAAACCGTAAAAAATCGGACGGTTCTTTCGGTTCACCAGTTAACTGTCGGTTCGACTGGTTTTTTCACCAATTTTTGCCAGACGATTTTTTATGTTACTTGGATCGACTAGGTGATCGGTTCCCAGTTATTCCAGTTGAATTGGCCGGTCCGGTTCGATTTTCAGAACCATGATATTATCAGATGAAAGAATGATTACTTACCAATAAAGTATTTAAGATTTTTTTGGGGACTAATCCGAAGAGGGTGAATACTTGAAAATCGGTAATTAGAAAAAAAGGATAGATTAAAGGGTTAAAAGGGTGAATATTTGTCAAAGACTGAAAATTGTGTTAATTAAATCGGTTCTAATAAATAGTTTACCTATGCACTATTTGAGCCTTTTTAAGATCCCTAAAGATGTGGCTACAAAGATTGTATCCTTGCAATCAAGGTTCTTTTGAAAAAAGATGAAGGAAGAGGTTTGGGCTTGAGTTTTAAGGGTGCAGAATATATACTAAAAAATTTAAAGAATTTTTTTTATTGTTGGATGGATTTTAAAATAGTAAAATTAGAAAGAATGAATGAATGATATGTTTTTTTATTGTCGTTTAAAACGTATGGAAGACTTGAAATAACAAAATTTTCAATAATACTAATGTTATTTTGTTTGGAATAGAGAAAAAAAATCTTATTTTAGAAGAACAAATAACTAAATAATTGTGAATTAAAAAAATGCTAAATTTTAAGAGTGATTTGATTAATATGAGAATAATTACAAACATCATCAAACACATTAAAACATTGTCTATTTGTTTATTTTTATCTCTTGTTTAGTTGTGCTATCTTATTAGAATTTTGCTTTTAGAATTAATGTTATGTTTTATTCTTGAATAGATATTTTGTTAGGGATGATATTGTTTGTGTAATATTTTTGAGTTTGTTGTGATGACTCTTACATTCTTTTGTAGAAGTTTTGTGACCTGTAAAGTATACAAAAAATTATCTTCTAAAACCTCCTTCAAA
>NC_029786.2:101328488-101331754 GCF_000816755.2 Arachis ipaensis | reverse complement strand
TAAGTTTTAACGGAAAAATGCTGGTAGAGTTGTGAGCTGTAACTGTGGATGTTTCATGTTTCATTCGATTATCAAAGTGAAGTCAACGAGGAAATCCAATTGAAAGAGCGAGTGAATCTTGTTGGGACTTGGAACGTACATCACGCGCCTTGAACTGCGCGTGGAAGGCATTCCCATGTCACGTGCATCAATCTCTGGAACGTTTATCTTTGCAGATGCAGTCACCACTGCCATGCCACGTTAGTGGGTCCCACAAGTGTAAGTTTGTTAGTAGTAGTAATTTAATTTTGTAGTAATTTAATTTCTTATTTTTATACAAAGAAACCGAAAAAGTGATCACTTTTTAAGAAGGCAAAAGTGAAGTATTTTTATATAAGAGAATAAAAGGTTTATTTTTTTTTTGTAGTGTTATTTTTAATTTTTCTTTTAGATAATATATTTTGTATATAAAATTAAGTAAAATTAAACCACTATTTTAACTTTGTTTTTAGATTAATTTGATAATATATATTTTCTTTCTTTTTGGGTACTTTGTCTAGACGGTGATTGGCAGCGGTGAGGGATTTTACCCTTTGTATAGGTGAAGTTATGTGATGGCATATAATAGTAATAATGAGAATAACATGTGCTTATAATGACATAATCATCTAATTATAAATAAAAAGTAATGGTAAAAAAAGAAAAAAAAAAAAGAAAAACTTTCTTGATAAATTGTGGGACCAAGTATACGGGTATGTCTAAAACGAGCTCAACCATTATGTGCTTATTGAATGAGCCACACTTATATAGGTCATTAGATTTTATTAGATGAAAATCAAAGGCTAATATAAAACAAGAGTATTGATGGACTCTAATAAATATAGAATATCTTAGTACATAAATAAATGTTTTAAATGGTAATATTTTAATACACAATACTTTAAACGGCAACAAAATCTTTTATTCTTAAATAATTAAATATAAAATATATGAATATTTTTTATTTATTAAAATTAATTATTGCAAAAAAATTTTATAATATTAAAAAATTATATTAAAATAATATTTTAAACTATAACTAACATAAAAATATAAAATAATTAAAATTTTATTTTATATTATTTGACAAATAATTAGATTATTATATTTAAAATTTATTAATTAACTAAATTTATTAAAAATATTATTATATAATATAATTTTTTATAAAAATATTTTAAAAATATAATTTATTTAAAATATTATATATAATACATGGTTTCATTTTTTTTCGTTCTCACCTCTCTGTTCTTGGAATTTTTGTAAGTGATTATCAATAAAAAAATTAGTTCATTAATAAATTTTGAATATAATAATTTAATTATTTATTAAGTAATATAAAATAAAATTTTAATTATTTTATATTTTTATGTTACTGTTTAAAATATTATTTTAATAGAATTTTTTAATATTATAAAAAAATTTTGCATAATAATTAATTTTATTAAATAAAAAATACTCATATATTTTATATTTATATATTTTATATTTAATTATTTAAGAATAAAAGATTTTGTTACCATTTAAAGTATTATGTATTAAAGTATTACCATTTAAAATATTTATTTATGTACTAGGATATTCTATATTTATTAGAGTCCATCAATGTTCTTGTTTTATATTAGCCTTTGATTTTTATCTAATAAAATCTAACGGCCTTTATAAATGTGGCTCATTCAATAAGCACATAATAGTTGAGCTCGTTTTAGACATACCCCAAATATACTACTATTTGGTACAAATTTTTCATTCAAAGTGATGTTTACTTCATTATACTTAAAATGTTATAATATTTAATTTTTAGTCTTGATCATTAATAATCAAATTTTCATTAAAAATATCATTATTTTACTAATAAATAAAGTTTTATTATGAATAAATTAAATTTATGGACTAAATTTATTAACGTGCACCTTATTTATTGAGTGGCACGGAGAAAAATAACTATTTTATGAAAAGATAAAACTTTAAAATTGATATTGAAATATGAAATTCTTATTAAAAAAATATTAAAGTAATTAAATTCTGTAATCAGTATAAGAATTTCAGATTTTGGTAGTTATATATAAAATGTTTTAGCAGAAAATTATGGCCATGAATCAGGTCATTGTATGTGTAGCAGTCTCAGATTAAAGAGTTGACTATTTAGTATGTTGTTCAAATATCACTATTTATTTTTCTGTACTTTTTTATACTTTTTTTTATAGGATATATATCAAGTTAACTAAATATCAATTATAATTTTTTAGATAAATTTATTGGATATATAATTATTTATGTAATTTTTTAATTTAAATTTGTAAAAAAATGATTTTATGAAAAAACAAATAAAAAAAATTGAAAACCAACTTTTCAAGCCAGATTTTTTAAGGTAAAACTTTCAAGTGATGATAAAAATAAAATTTGTTCTACCAACTTTTAATTTTATTCTGTAACTAAATATTTTGACTAGTCTTAATAATATACACTTAGATATTATTAGCATAAAATTCTTTTGCATAAGTTAAATGCTTGATAATATTATAATAGAGTACGTAAAGGGGGAAAATTGAATTTTTGTTGACTAGAAAGTTTCACCAAAATTCCACTTTCTACAATTCTACTTATTATTTAATCAACATTGACCTAGCAAAAATTTATGAAGTCAAAAGGCAATATTATTTTATATGAAAAATGAGCCCACATATTGCATGTTTCAATGCCAAGTTAACTCATCATATATACTTATCAATTAAGTTAGCTATGTTACTTTATTTGTTGTAACAAATTAATAATTGACATCTATTATTATAGACATATAAGGGAATGATTACTTGAGGAAAAAGATTATAACAAACTTACAAAGTCTTTGTCATGATAGCACATTACATATATACACTATTTTTTCCTATTTAAATGATGTTAATTACATAAATAAAGTTATTTGGAATAAGTACAATGCTTTTCTAATTGAAGGCATCTTTTCGGTTTTTCTTCTTTTTCTTTATTTACACCTTAACAACCGAACTTGCTTTGTACTTTAGGAAATGGAAAGTGCTAGGACATAATTCATTATAAATTATTTATGCTTGAAAGTGCGTAAATTATGTAAGATTTAGAAATAGGTTATTGTTAACAAATGTTATTACTATAAGAATAATATTTTTTTTAAGAAAATATCAAGTCAATGTCAATATTTTAAGTTTTTATGTATTTACTATATTAAAAAATATAAAAATATAAATTTTTATTCTCTTAACCAATATTCT
>NC_029786.2:101324373-101327348 GCF_000816755.2 Arachis ipaensis | reverse complement strand
TATTTTCTTAATTTACTAAGAAATTTATCCGAATAATTAAATTAAAAGAATATATAATACTTAAGAGTATTTGAGAATATTATATATCACAACTCATTATTATCTAAAGATAAATATTATGATGACTATCATTACAGCGGTTATAATGGTTAAAAAATTTAAATAACACTTAAAATGTGTAATTATAATTAAGATAACAGTTTTTTAATTTTTAAAAAATATGCATGTGTTCAAATTAAAAAATATTGCTAAGTAATAAAAAGTTGTGGCTTTAATTTTAACTATACTTTCTAAAAATAATCAAAATTTTATAATCATCATATCCACCACATATAATAACTATTCCAGAATTTACCATATCAAAATTCTTAAATCTCTCTTACATCATTTTTTCTAGTGCATTATTATTGACCCAAAAGCTTTATAGTATGATAATTATTACCAATCCACTAAGTAACATGTGGAGAAGAAATATGGTTCATTTACATACTATGAACAAAACATAATATGATAATATTTCAAAGTTATAAATGAAGATGATTTTTAAAAGAAAAGTCAGCGATAGCAATATTATATATGTACATGCATGGCACATTAAATGTATTGTGTGGATGTATGGTTCTTAAAAGATGAAACATTTCCTTATATTCCTATCAATTAAAAGTTCCACTAAAAGCAAACTTACCCTCTCAAACAAACAATTTTATCATCATTAATTAACAATATTATTGAGAACATTTTAAAATCCTAATCCCCGCTTGTTCATATAATGACAAAGTATAAGATATGAGTGGAGCCAACAAAAAAAAATTCAAATTAAATTATAGTTTAATAAAATATAAAATATAATAATTCAACATTATCTAAGGTAATTTGCTAGTACGACATCACAGTTCACACAAATACAGCATTTGACTTTTTTGTAATAAACTTCGCAGGAAGAATCTAAAAGGTATCTAATTAAAAAACCAAAAAGTTGGAAAAAAGTAGCATGGTTGCTTTTACACCTTTCGAGATCAAGTTCCGGGCCAAAACATAAAATAAAACAAGGAAGAAGCCAAATGTTAATTAAATAATCTATCACTCTTTTGTGAAATATATTTCTCATTTAAATATGTTGTATTTGATTCTTATTCTCTTGTAGAGAAAAAATGAGAGCTCATGAATCATGATTCTACTGGATTTCTTGTCTTTTGAAACATATGATCGGTGATCTTGTTTTATAGGAAGAAAGATGTACACTTTTATTCCATGCAACAAATCCCACTATTTTATATCACTAGTTCACTGCTAAAAATTTACCTTTACCTTAGCGGTTATTTATTTTATTTTTTATCGATAATTAAGTATTAGTCGCTTTATATTTTATTATTAAAAATTTTAAATAAAAACTCTTTTAATAATTATAAAAAAGAGATCATTGATAATATAATATATTGAGACCCACTAGTTGGGAAGTGGTTGGTTCTAAAAAGTAGAAGCTCACTATTGTCGGAGGTAGGGCTGACCCGTGAGAGCGATATTTCCAATGCCCTAACTCATCATTATTATGTCCAATTCTTTACTTTATTACTTTCGTAGTAAAATCAAAAGAGAGAGAAAGTCAAGAGAGAATCAAAAGACAAATTTTGTTTTCCTACACTTTTAATTTATTTATTTTATTTAATTTGGATTAGAAACAGTGTTAACACTTAACACCCTTCAAATATTATAAAAAATGTTGTACAATTAATTAACTAACTTCGACAGCTACATAAAGCACTAAATAAAGATGTGTATTATTGATCTTAAGTAACATTGTAGCAATTTTAAAATATATAAATATTTTAAAAAAGATATTTAAAAATTTAAAAGTTAAAAATACTTAACAAATATTGCATTCATAATTTAACATTATAATATAATTCAATTCAATTGACAAGAAAAGTGCAATTGTTTCTGAACGAGAAAATATTCCTTTGCAAGATTGCCGCTGAGATATCAAAAGCTTCCAAGTGTCCAGAAATGATCAAATGATTAAGAAGAAAGAGCACTTTCTCCTATTATATTTATTTGGATTTGGATATAATAGTTATATATATTGTCGAAAAAATTAATAATATATTTATATATAAACACATAATATTGAATTTGATAACTGATTTTTTGTGTATACATAATATTTCAGTCTGAAATTAGACTCCAAAATGTAGTTTGTCCACAATGAGAAGAGCACCAATGACGCCCTCCTCCTTTGTGCTGCACTACGGATTCCTCTTTTGTCCGAGCAATGTGAAGAACCTACAAAAAAAATCGAACGCTCAAGTCAGTTTATTATCTCCAAAATTATCAAACTATAGATGGGAAAGCTTTGTTCAGTAGAGTTTTTGTCATGTGTTTCTTAGATCATCTGCATTAGTATTTATCTCCGAATTTTTTGGTTACGGATCACATAGTATTTTTAATTATCTTATTGTCACTCTCGGTCAATTTCAGTTTAGCCTGCCAACTATCAGAGATCAAATTCATTAATTATAATAATGTCTAGTTTAGTCAGAATATTTATTAGAATAATTTGTAGATCCTGGTCGGCAGAATTGTCCCCTAATTTGTCAATATTTCTTCTCTAGTCCCTAAATCTAAGATCCAAATCTTTGGATTGACTTCCTGATAATTCTAACCATAACCAACTTGTCAACAAGTAGAGCACAAAAGTCGAACAAGTCATTTTCACTAATAAAATGTTATTAGTTAGTACGTATTTTTTATCAAAATTTGAGATAGGCATAATCAACGTGAAAGGCATTTCCCAAAAGGGTCATATCAAATTTGATAATCCCAGCTACCGTGAACCTTCTTCATTCAGGTAATACCGCGTAGTTAAATTGAATCTGACATTTCAAGAGTAGAATTTAATTTTGATTAACCGTGTAAAATATTTTATTTTATTGTGTAATTATATTTATTTTTTTAAGTCATCATTCATAACATTCTAT
>NC_029786.2:101305412-101324154 GCF_000816755.2 Arachis ipaensis | reverse complement strand
ACATTAAGTTGTCATTATTTAAATAATTACCTAAGTTTATATATACGTAATCTAGTCATATATCTGTAATATTATAAGAAATTACTTTTTAAGAGCTAACAAAAAAAAAATCATGTAAACGATTTCTTTTTTAATTATGTGATATTATACACACAACTTTTCTTTAATTGTAAAAAATCTAAACTACTGAATAATGCAACTGTTGCAAGTTGCAACTGACACTTGGGCATGGCTAGCTTGTGCCTTATGGATTCATGAATAACAATACATCTATCTTATATAGTTTAATTTCTTCATTTTTTTTCTCTAAAAATTAAATAAAAGGTAGCACCACATACATGGTTTGGCCATTTTGATGAAAAAGAAAGGGACAGTGATATTTGTCTTTATACATATACAACACACCAGCTTTATATATATATCTCTTGCAGGACAGTGTGTATTGTATTGTTTTATAGTAACCTTTCTCAACATGCATTTGTATGTTAATAACGTTGAAAATGAGAGAATGAATGAGATGTTTGTCGTATTAAGATTTTGTGACACATCACTCACCTCACTCTTTTTTGTTTTCATTATTGGATTATTGTATATGCTCCACTGTGTTCTTTTGTCCTTATTATTATTCTTTATTATTTCAATATATATTTCATGCTATATATGCCTAGAAATTAATTAGTGTCATGATGATGCTACTACATCATTTTATTCTTCGACATTCTTATTCATTTCAGTGGTCCATAGGAAAATAAAATTACATTACAAAAACCTTTACACTACTAGATACTACTTTTGTTTAAGGGACAAGTACTTATATGTCAATTTTTTAATTTGTCATATATTTATTTGAATTTAAAATGTGATAGCATCTTAGAATATAATTCCTTGAATATATATACCTGTCGTATATATGCATGACTCTATGGATTTAAATATCTTCTTTCATGGTAAAGCTTTCTTTTTTGGTGGTTAAGAAATTAAGTATCCATACTTAAAAGAGATAATTTTAATTAAGGGCAAATCATTGAGTATATATGGCCTTGTTTCATTATATTTAAAGACAATTATTAATTCCTTGGTGAAATATTATTAAATAGTTTATTTTTCGGTGGAGATAACAATAATGTTACATTTGCGTTGGTATTTTACATCTTTTATATATCATACATTGTTTAATTAATTATAATATTATAATCAATTTTATTTATATGTTTATATTATGATATTGCCTCTTAAGAGATGTCAAAGCTAAGGCACACATATCTAAATAAACTATATATAAAGATGATGTCTTTTTCCATTTTTTTTCTTAGAAAAATGATAGGTGAATCTATAGAAATGAGTTAGATATATATATATTTTTGGCCAAATTATATGGCATCTTATATTTAGTGTTTAATATTTATCTAATTTAAAATTTTTAAGAAATTTTAAATATTTTAATAAATGTTTGAATTTTTATATTTTTAAATTAAAAATAACAATTAGACAATAACTTTTAGGTATTATAACAAATACGTATATTTTTTGAGTAAAAGAGAGAAAAAGAAAAGAGATAATAAGATGAACAAACACTCCCACCCAATGTGAACTTTATGTTTAATGAACAAATTGTTAAAACAAATAAAAAAGATACTTTCTTGTAAAACCATAAGTATATAGTAATGAATGCAATATAATCCAAATCTTTGCTAGATGATAAACAAGGCTAAGTTACTATAAATTTATAATAGGATATCTAGCTAGCATAGCCACGCATCATTCTTTTCTTACATGATGTGAATCAAATAGTAATTAAGTATAGAATGTTAATTCAGATACTCCTATTTGATTAGATTAGTGCTCTAATTCTTGGTATTTAAACCAAGAAAATCGTATACAGACTCATAATTCCATCGTCGTCCTAACAAATTTAATATGGATAGATCTCGATGAACATTTAATATTTGATAAAAGGATAAATAGGTTCTTGACCTTTTGTCTCGCGGACATTTTCGTCTCTGACCATTGAAAAATACTTTTAACTTCCTGATATTCACAAAATTTGGACGGATCAGTCCCTCCGTCCAAATGCTTCCGTCAGAGACGGATCCATCCAAGTTTTGTAAATGTTAGGGACTTAAAAATATTTTTCAATGGTCAGAAACAAAAATATCCGCAGGACAAAAGTTCGGGACCTATTATATTTTGAAACGAAGGAAGTGAAATTGGAGGATGTGACATGCATGTGGCATATATATGTGACTCGTTTTCGATGTATGGAAGGACCAAAGGAATTAAGAAACGGTATGGGGGCATATATATATATATATGAGTACAGTGTTTTCTTTTTGAGCTATTAAACTGTGACTTCATCACTTGATATATTTGCAGAGTTTGTGGACACATTATTCAAACTCAACATCATCATATCCAATTTATACACATCACAATGATCCCGTGAAACGTCTCAGTACACTTCCATTCCTCCTCATAATAATTTCATCATGTAATGTATGCAATGGTCCCAGTAAACACCCATATCTCATTTCTTCGATACAATATCTAATTATTTATTCTTATCTTTAATGTGGTTTTTTTCTAAACACTTTCATGAAAAGTTGGCAAAAATGTTTGGTAATTAACAATATTAATATGCCAATGAGTTATAACTCAAATGACATAGTCTCCCCATACTCATTTAAGAGGTTGCGGGTTCGAGTCTCTTATCTTTGATAAAAAAAAAAATTAACAATATTAATATTTTATACAAAGAGTTTAGTTTTGGTACTAAAATAATACGGGAGTCACTTTGATAAAGACGTCTAAAACGTCTTTTTTTAAAAATATTTTTTAATAATTAAAATTTAATACATATAATCATTTATACCGTGTTATTTTTGTTAAAATTAGACCAAACAAATTAATTTGATCGAAAAAATGGTAAATGTAGATCCAAGGAGGAGTTTGGTTTGTATTACAATTATAGCTTGCTTAGCCCCTTCGCCATTATATTGTCATTATGGCAAAGTGTGATAATTAATTAATAACACCATAAGAATTGAAAAACAAGGCATATATACTTTGTCCAATTTCAATTTGTTAAATTAAATTCATGGTTTGAACCGGGGTTTTTGGAAGTGAATCACCTAAGTTTAAGGGAAAAAAAAAAAGAATAAAAGAAAAATAGACAAAGACGTTAGTGTGTTTGTAATAAGACATAGTTGTAAAACAACAAAAGTAGCTGTCGGTGGAATAGATATAGAATTAACAAATGCGTATACATTACAACTCTTATAAAAGAAAATAAAAATTCAAACATATTACATAATAAGTCCAT
Source organism: Arachis ipaensis (assembly GCF_000816755.2). Taxonomy (NCBI): domain Eukaryota; kingdom Viridiplantae; phylum Streptophyta; class Magnoliopsida; order Fabales; family Fabaceae; genus Arachis; species Arachis ipaensis. The sequence goes on along the minus strand of NC_029786.2, from coordinate 101,320,835 downwards.
CATAGTATTTAATTTTTCTGTTTTTTTGCAAACAAGAATTCATTATCAAATACAAGTAGAATTAAAGAAAGGTCAAGATGAAGCATATTTCCTAAGCGTGATAATGAGTATTCAACAAATTGAGTGACATAATATAGATATTCTATTATTTGATATAATATAAGGTTAGTTGTTTTGTGACGAGACGCCACATTATTATGACGACTTTGAATTTTGAAATGATGATTATGGTGTTCACGGACTATGATATTGTTCAAGGCAAGATCCTATAGTGTTGGAATATTGAGAGTTTATAGCCATAGGAATAACAAGAGAATCAAGATGACAAAATCAAAGATACGTATGCATCTATCATGATTTAAGATATATACATACAATTGTTGAATAGAATGTGGAATTGCCACTAAAAATATAAATAAGAAAAAAGAAGGGAATCAATTTGATGTAAAAAAAATAATATATACAAAAAATCATTTTCCAATGTACCATATGGGCTATGACATGGTGTTATTGAAGGCTGAGTGAAAAACTTGAAAATTATGGTGCCAAGCAGTGGCGGAACTTGAAACAAAATTTTGGGGGGCCAAATAGAAAATAATTGTCAAAATATTTTTTTATATGGACCTCATTTAAGATAAGCTCGTCTAATCTCATCTCTCTGATTTGGGTGATACTGCCAAATTTAAAGCCCCTTTTCAAGATCTCGTTCCAAAAAGTTAAAGTTAAAGTCATCAAATATAACTTTTTGAACTTTTGAAAGTTATATCTCACTTTCTTCGTGATTCATTAAAGTAGAAGAACTATCTACATGTGTTGATATTGTAAAAGTTATATGTTCTCCTTTTTAAATATTAGCTTTCCTCTTAAAAAATGTATCAATTCTTTGATTTTTCATTATTATTTTATATAAAAATTTGAATATATATCCTGTAAAATATATAAAGAAGAAGTTAGAAGGACAAATATTAAAATTTATAATATTTATTGAATTTTTTTATCAATTTATACAAATACAATAATATTAATACTTATTAAATATTCTATTATTTTTTATCATATAAAAAATTAAATTAAATAAATAGTAAAATATAAAATAATATTAAATTAAATAAATAAAAGATATCTAATTTTTTATATTTGAATCTAAAGATAGAGAGAGTGTTGTTTATTGAACTTATTAGATACTTTAAGTTATAGTAAAGTATTTAAGTCAATTGAACTATTTTTTATCTTTTAAAATAGTACTACTAAGTTTTTTATAAAAAATTTGAGGGAGCCATAGCCACCCCTTGTCTGAACTAAACTCCACCACTGGTGCCAAGTGTGGGATGTGGACAGAAGCTTATGCATGGCTCAAAAGGCTAAAGTTTTTTTGAAGAAAATTTGAACTTTTGGAAGGAACTAAGTCATGCATCCTTTAGAAATGTATTTAAAAATCATTGTACGAATCTTAGGTAACAGATTCTCTCCATTTTTTTCTTCAATTGTTTACCCTCCGAAAAGGAGATTCTCTCCATTTTTATCTTATATTCTTTAAGTTAAATTAAAAGAAAATATATAAAAAAAAATCACATTTTACCAAATAATTAAAAAAATGTAAAAAAATCTACTTCCTGAATTTAAATGTTTGCTATGCCATCCTTTTGAAAATTGTTTAGAAATCATTTTTTCTGGTTGTTTATTTTATTTTTGTATAAACTAAGGAGATTATAAATGAATTGTTAAAAACAACTAAACTACACTCGGTAATGGGTGAGGGAGGAGAGTCCGGTGAGAGCAGGGGAGAAGGTCTGAGGGCAGCACACGGTGAGAATGAACTTTTCAAGGAGAATAAGGGGGAGAGCGTGGGGAGGGTTGCGCCAGATGCTATGGAGGATTCACGTAAGGGTAGTCATAGTGGGATTCAGAGGATATCTTTTCGCGATAAGGTTATTGGTTCTTCACAAGCAGCAGGACAACGCAAAGTAGATGGGTTAGAAGGGGACGCCTTGGCAATGGTAACGGGGAAGCAAGGTGACATCAAGCCGCCAATGGTAACCTTCACTGACGAAGCGAGGATTTCTCTTTCAGAGCCTTACAACGAAGCTATTGTGATTAAATTTCTAGGAAAACACTTCAGTTATATGGCCTTGGTTCATAAACTGAAGGGGATATGGAGACTCAAGGGTGGCTACGAGGTTCTCGACGTGGGCTTTGATTATTTCCTAGTCAAGTTTGATCACAACGAGGACAGGGAGAAGGTCCTGTTAGGAGGTCCATGGTTGATATTAGGTCACTACATTGCGGTTAAGCCGTGGTCGTCAGATTTTAGACCATGCGAAGACTCTTTTGGGGATACGATGGTCTGGATAAGAATTGCTGGATTAAGCATATGATACTATCATGAGAAAGCTATGATGCGAATTGCTTCTGCTATTGGTAAACCCATAAATACTGATTTAGCGACTAAATCGGCAGAAAGAGGCAAATTTGCTCGTGCCTGTGTTTAAGTGAATCTTGGATTACCGGTTGTTCGGAAGATTATTGTTGATGGCTATGAATATGATGTGGAGTACGAATGTCTACAGTTGTTATGTGAGAAGTGCAACTGTTTTGGTCATTCCGCAGTCACATGCAAAGGAGAGGCAGTGGATGTTAAGTCCAGGGATGAGACTCTCAGTGATGGGGCGGTGAGGAAGGCAGCGGAACTGAGTGGCCAACGCCTAGAAAACCAAATGGAGAAAGATTTTGAATTTGGGAACAATCCCACTTTATCCGCTTCAGTTACGGATTATGTGGAGAAAGAAGATGTTACTTTGCATGGCAAGGAGGCTAAAAATGGGCATGTGATGGAGGAGGAAGGGTGGACTAAAGTGATAGCTAAGGGAAAAGGAAAATTGGGCTTTTCAAAAGTAGCCCAAAATGGTTCATTGAAAAAGAAGCACTTGGTTTCTACAAAGAAGGTTGGGCTAAGTTCAAGTAAAGGGCCAATCATCAAGAAAGGAGAGAAGGCTTTGACGGGCCACGGGGCAAGTAATGGGTCTTCTACGTTCAGGAAGCATCACGCTCCAATGCTTGGCAAAGGAAAAAATCAGAGTGCCAATCTCATATCCGCTGTATCAACCTTCACTCCTATAATCAAGAACGGTCATAAGAGGCTGAGACCGGCATCTCTCCAAAGCTCGCCGGTGCCGCTGAGCATTGATGGCGGAGCGGGTCAGCAGCAGCGGATTCCACCCTCTATGTCACCTAGTGCGATGGGGAGTGCTCCAGAACAAGTGTTGGGAATGGAGAAGCAGGACTCTCAAAAAAATCCTGGTGGCCCGTCTACCTCTTCATAAAGGTCCTTGCCTGAGGTTGGTGCATTTTTTTGATAATTTTAGTTTTATGGATGATATAGATATCAATTTTCTTTTTTGGAATATTAGAGGGGCTTCTAATAAATTGGCCCGAGTTCACTGCAAAGAGTTAGTTAACAAATATCATCCAACTTTTTTTTATTATTTTGGAAATTCATGTTCCCTTTGAGCGTTTGAAATATTTCTAGAGCAAGCTTGGTTATCGGGATGTTGGCATTGTAGAGGCAAGTGGTCACAGTGGAGGAATTTGTATTTTATGTTCTAATTCTTCAATATCGGTGAGAGTTTTAGATGCAGTTGATCAGTGTATTAGCCTTGAGATTCAGATGGGTGCTGTTTTTAGTTTCTGTAATGTTGTGTACACTAATCCTCATGTTCATCGGCGTATGAGGTTGTGGAGTGATTTGATCAGGGTCTCTAATATTATTCAAGGTCCCTGAATTGTGTTAGGTGATTTTAATGATATTCTGATGCAGAACGAGGTGAGAGAAGGCTCCTTTTATAATGCAAGATCGGAGAAGTTTGCTGAAACCTTGGCTGAATGTAATTTATTTGATATGGGGGCTATTGGGAGAAATTTCACTTGGTTTCGAAAGGTGAAAGGTGGGCTGCAGGTGGCAAAAAAATTGGATAGAGCGGTGATCAATCAGGAGTGGCGCCTCTTATTCCCGGAGGCATATAATGAGGTGTTAGCGCGTCTTCATTCTGATCATTGCCCTTTGCTCATTCGATGCAAGAAGGAGGGGACTACTAAGAAGGGTAATTGTCCTTTTCGATTCCAGGCTGCTTGGTTAACCCACCCCCTTTTTCGGGATGTTGTTCATACAGCTTGGAGTAAAGGAGCCCCAGATGTTATTAAGAGTTTGCTTGAAGTCCAAAAGGATGCGCTTAATTTCAATAAAGAGATTTTTGGAAATGTGTTCGTTAAAAAGAGGGAGCTTGAAAGACAACTAAATGATATTCAAGTGTCTCTGAAAAGGTGGGAAGACCCGGAGTAGCGGATTAAAGAGCAAGGTTTGCATGAGAAGCTGAACTCTCTCCTCCTCCAAGAAGAGCTAATGTGGTACCAAAAATCTAGAGAGAAGTGGGTTAGATGCGGAGACCGAAACACAAAATTTTTTCATCTTCAAACAATAATCAGGCGAAAAAGGATCAAGATTCATGGATTGTTTCTTGAAGATGGCACTTGGTCTTCTGAGGAGACGGTTTTGGAGTCTGAAACAAACTCTTTCTTTCAAAAACTTTTCTCTACAAGGGAGGCAGTTAATATGGATGCCATGGGGGAATTTCCTTGTCCTTCTCTTAGTAGAGAGGCCTGCCAAAAACTTGTTAAACCAGTAGCTCTCGAAGAGGTGAAAAGAGCTGTGTTCGGCATGAATTCTTTCAAGGCTCTGGGTCCAGATGGATTTCAAGCTCTCTTTTATAAAGAATTTTGGGACTCTCTTAGCAATGATGTGTGGCGCTTAGTGAAGAGAGCCTTTGCAGGTGAGAACATCAGTGCGGCTGTTTTTGACACATTCATTGTTCTGATTCCCAAAGTTGAAGCTCCGTCTTACCTGAAAGACTTTCGCCCTATTAGTTTATGCAATGTTATTTACAAAATTATTACAAAAGTGCTTGTTAATAGATTTCGTCCTTTCCTTTCTGAGATCATTGGACCACTTCAGGGTGGTTTTATTCCAGGGAGAGGAACAACAGAAAATATAATAATTGCGCAAGAAATAATGCATTTCATGCGGAAAACTAAGTCGAAGAAGGGTTCTATGGCATTTAAGATTGATCTTGAAAAAGCTTATGACAGAGTAGACTGACGATTCCTTGAAACTTCCTTGATCAAATTTGGTTTTCCTGTGGCTACTATTAATCTTATCATGGCTTGTGTGACTTCGTCCTCTTTGTCTATTCTGTGGAATGGTAATAGGCTTCAAAGCTTTAAACCCATGAGGGGGCTGAGACAAGGGGATCCCATGTCCCCGTATCTTTTTGTGCTTTGTATGGAGAATCTTTCTTGTCTTATATCGTATAAAGTCTCTCAAGGATCGTGGATCCCGGTATCTGTTTCTAGTCATGGCCCAAAAATTTCTCACTTGATGTTTGCTGATGATCTATTACTTTTCTGTAAAGCTACAAAAACTCAGATGACAGAGGTTATGAAGACTCTGGATATGTTTACTCAAGCGTCGGGATTGAAGGTGAATATCCAAAAATCTAAGGCTCAATGTTCCAAGAATGTTTCAGCAAGAAGAAAAGAGATGCTTTCAGGGGTCTCTAGTATCCGTTTTTGCCAAGACCTGGGAAGATATTTGGGAGTTAATATTGGTCATGATAGGGCTTCTAGGAAGATGGCGCAGGAAGTCATTGACAAGATTCAGAGAAAGCTTGCTAGTTGGAAGGGGTGCTTGCTTAACAAGGCGGGCAGACTTTGCCTTGTGAATGCAGTGATGGCTTCTATTCCGGTTTACAATATGCAAGTTTCCCTTCTTCCAAAGTATGCGTGCGACAAGATTGATTCTTTGATGCGCCAGTTCTTATGGAAGGGTCAAGCGAATGGGAGAGGGTTGCCGTTGGTCAAGTGGGACATTGCTATAACTCCTAAAAAGACAGGTGGCTTGGGTGTTAGAGATACTCTCTGTGCGAACATGGCTCTACTTGGCAAGTTGGTTTGGAATTGTCTAAATAATAGGAACAAGTTGTGGGTGCAGGTTCTAACTTACAAATGCCTCCAGAACTCCAAGGACATGGGCAGCAGTCATTGTCACAATGCTTCAACTACTTGGAGGAATATTCTAAAGGCTTACGATACCTTAAAAGAAGGATTTCGATGGAATGTGGGAAATGTGCAACAATCGATTTGGTATGATGAGTGGAGTCCTCTTGGCAAACTTTGTGAGCTTACGTCTTATGTTCACATATCTGAAACAAATTTTACTCTTGCTGATTTATGGAGCAATGGTACTTGGGGAGGGGATAAGCTTGTAACGCCAATTTCTCATGAGGTTAAACAGTTTCTTCACAGTCTTGGGCCTCCTCTAATGTCAGAATCGGAGCCAGGATGGATCTGGTGGCCCGCATCGCTAAAAGCCTATAGTTCTCGAGAAGGTTATCGTTGGCTCCTGACAAAGAAAGTGAATTCGATCGAAACTAACAACTGTGGGTGGATTTGGCGCCTTAATTTGTCAGAGAAGATAAAGATGATGATGTGGCTGGGTTTACAAAATGCGCTTCCGACAAATGCCTTCCGATTTAAGCGTCATTTAATTGATTCGGGCAGATGTTCGAGATGCAATGCAGATCTGGAAACAATGGAGCATTGTCTTAGGGACTATGAGAAATTAAGATGCATCTGGCAAATGTTGGATCCTTTGCTTATTGATTCATTTGAAGGTACTCCCTTGAAATTTTGGATTCGGAAGGTCATGCCGGGCAATGAGGCAATTGTAGGGGCGGGTCTTTGGTGGGTGTGGAGGCATCGTTGCAATGATATTTTCAACAATGGAGATCAGTGGTCAAACTACAAGGTTGTTGCTATGGCTCGGATTACTGCTAACGATTTAAGACAATCTGCCAGTACCAGGTGTATAACTTTCAAGGATCGAAGAAGGTGGGAACCTCCAACAGGTGATACTTTTAATGTTAATTGTGATGCAAGTCTGTTTTCTGATTGGAACCTAGCAGGAATTGGGTGTGTTATTAGAGATTCTAATGGGCGTTGGATTTCGGGTTGTTCTAGTAGCTATTCCCCAGGGCCTATCGTCAGATGTGAGCTTTTTGCTGTTTGGAGGGGTTTGATTTTAGCTTGGGATTATGGCTTGAGAGATATTATGTGGGAAACAGATTGTCTTGACATTTTGCACATTTTAAACAATCTGGCAAATGGGCTACATTGTGATGTGGTTGATATTCTTCAGAAGATACAGGAGCTTCTGTCAAGACCTTGGGTTGTGGATTTTGAATGGATTACCTGTTATGGTAACGCTGTGGCAGATTGGCTGGCGAGATATGCGGTCAAGACCAATCCAACTCATGTTATTTGGTCGGAACCTTGTGATGAGCTTCAGCATCTTATGCTTGTTGATTTAGGATAATCATCTTTTTTTTTTTCTTGTTTGTTTAGTCACAAAAAAAAATGAATTGTTATTGTAATGAATAATTTTAGGTAACTAATTTTTTCAATTAATATTAGCTAATTTTTTAAAATTATTTTTACTTATTTTAAATTTTAAACCCTAAATTATAAATTTTTAATTTTAAATTCTAAACCCAAACCTTAAAATTAACTAATATTGACTAACTAAAAATTAATTCTCTTAAGTTTTTCTATTGTAATTTGCCCACTCATATTTACAGGGTACTTCAAATTGTTGTTTGTAGATGCCATACCAAGAATATTCCCCTAACCAAACCAAACCCTTGCAATAATAACAACCAATGAGGCTGCACAATTCATGTTTTTTAAGCATATGCAAAAACCCTAATCATTTGATTAACCCCAAATTTCAATTCCCCTTCTTGAATCACTTTTGTTTTAGAATTAAATAAGGAATTTTACAATTTGTTCTTTTTTTTTCTTTTTATTACAAATCCATGTCAAACCACAATTTTACATACAAAGATGGTTCACCACCTGAACTAAATTGACATTTATGCTATCATGTTTCAATCTAAAATTAACAAAACAACCTTAGAGAAGAACACTATGAAAGAAAAAAGGTAACATAGATAATATATAATAGATTACTCTCATTTACTCTTTTGAATGCAAAAGTTACATTACAAAGGCTTCGCACCACCACCACTCTCCTGTCCATTATTCACCGGTGTCGACGAGCCGCTCCTTCGGGAAGCACTATGGCCACCTGTGATTGTCCTCCCCATGAACTTCCCGGCTTTAGCAAAGCCGCTACCAACTGCTCCAAGACCACTACCAACAAACCCAGCTCCGGCACCAATACCACTTCCAACAAGTCCGGCTCCAGCGCCAAGACCGCTTCCAACAAGCCCTGCGCCGGCAACAACACCAGAACCAACAAAACCAACACCAGACCCTACTATCGACGCTGCTCCATCTAGCGCGTCCATCGTGCTTCCTATCACTCCCTCCGCCTTCAGTTTCTTCCTCGTTTCTAGTATCTCTTTCTCGGCTTCTAGTGCAGCCAATTGCTCTTCCTTGTTGAATTGGTGATAAAAGACCTGCAATTCCAACATGATTATATTTATCTTTCAATCAAGTAAGAGGCCAAAAGGGATGGTAGGTGTTCAATAAATATGCCAATGATACTAAGATACAAGAATCAGTAACCTTCTCTATTTTTAACAATCCATGAAGCTTAAGCTGATAGGTTAAGGCATATAAATGAAAGAGTTCACATCTTAATGCGTGATCTCATCCAATAACCCTTTGAGCTTTGGCTGTGTTTGCTAAGTTTCTTAGTATAGAAGCTTGGAAAAATTAACTCGGTACAAACACATTTCGCTTTTTCAGTATTTATCTTATTTTCCAAACAGGTTTGTATCTATCAGTGTCTATAATTTTTCCCTATGACAATTATCAAACGGAGGATAATGAACAAACTCAGCTACCTTGAACTAAAATTTTCGACTTATTTTAAGTACAAGAATAGAGACAATTAGGATCCAACTTCAAACTAGATGGTAACAGAAACTCTGTTACTACCACGGATCATCGCTCTTAAATGCATAAATTGCTTTATAGAGAGACTCATGAATTACTTTATAACGCAAGAACCTCTATATAACATGCAGTAAAGCCCTCATCATAATGTTACAATTAAGTATATTTCCATATATACCTTTATAAACAAGGTTCCTCGATCCTTCTTGTCTTTAACCTTCAATGTATCGAGAGATGGCAACAGCCTCAATTCAAGATCCTTTTCAGTTTCTGCTTCTAGATCATTGAGGAGTAACTTTACTACTCCCAATCGCTTATCTTGTCCAATATCTTTATCAAAAACCTATTTCGAGAATCATGAACATGATGTACATTAGCTCTATTAAATCAATCAAAGTGTATCTATAATAAGACAGAAGAACCTCTTGTTTTTAAAGGGTATTACTTCTCTGTCCAAGAATAAGTGTCTTTTCAGGTTTTAGCACAAAAGTCAACAAAAAATCAAAATTGAAAAATTGGAGGGGGGGAAAATGTATCATTATTGTTTCGACAAAACTGCCCTGCTTAATAAATTGTAAAAATGGCTTAAAATTATAAACCTTCACCGGCGAAAAAAAACGAAAGAGACATTTATTCTTGGACAGAAGGAGTAGTCGGCAGAAGCGAGAAGCATAAAATAAGGTAAGCATTAGCAGGGTGAAACCTCAAGAATAAGTGACTGTGTCTCCTTGTCTTCTACAATCACATCAAATGTCTGATTCCAAACAGGATTCAAGTTGTTGTCAACAACCTTGGTTTTAACCTTAAATAAGGGTCGAATAAACAAAACGACATAAGGATCTGATTTTCCAATCATTTCCATATTCTTTAACTCGTTCGCTTTGACTATGGTGACTGTAAGCTTTCCCTGTGGTTTAAGCTCCAGTTCACTGCAAATAAACCAAAATCACTTATGTAGCATGAATATATTTGAACATTGATAGTATTCCTAGTTCAACACGTTTTGATCGAAACAAGAAGGAAAGAAAACCAAAGGCAAATTATCCTGAAGTTCATATTTACCTAGTATCAACAGGTATGCCGCCAAGGGGAACAACAATCCTATGAGGCCATTGGAGCATATCAGTAACAATTGACTTCACTGTATCCTATTAAGTGAAGTGTAAATTATAGGAGTATTAGAAGTGCTAGTTTCAAATCAGTACAAGGGAAAGACACGAGTGCATGAATAGACAAGACTCACATCAATCATATCTGAAATTCCGGGAATTGCTGTCAAACTTCCACCAACAGCTTTCAAAGTGTAATCAATTTTGGGTTCCGGCTGATCAAATGTTAGTTGAAAAGTCAGTAATTCTGAGACTGGAAAATTGAAGGTAGCTTACCCGCAACTATCTTCAGTTGGAAATAATTCACCAGTTTTAATCATGTACATGGAATAAGAAAATGATTAAATAAACCTCAATTGTAGAGAAACTTGGATATTTTACAATATTACCCTCATGACATAAATTCTCTATTCTTTAATTATTTCCTTCCACCTCTTTCTCTCCCTTAATTATGGGGATATGATTGGAAAAAATAATTAATATTGCTAAGTTTTTCTTAGTAAGAAAGATGGGAACACCAAAAAACATGAAGCCACTATATCTATTAAACCATCCTTTTTCTTCTAGAAACAAAATTTGTTATCCTTCTCTTTTTCTAAATTTGTTATCCTTACTTGTTTTAGCTATTTTGAAATTCATAATTAATTTAGTATAAATAGGTAGTATTGTTCTCTATATCAAACACAACAATAAAAAATTCTTCATCTTTTCTTTTCTTATTCTTTCACAGTTTTATTAATATCCTTTTATACAAATTTATGGCTTCATTTACCTCAGCAAGTAACGCAACAACGACAGCAGAAATGCAAGGGATCTCTTCAGCAAGTTGGAATATAACTCGGATAATGGTGAAAACCTGTAGATCCTTCAACTGAAGCAAAAAAAAGGAAAAAAAAAAAAAGAAACAAGTAAAAAGTTTTGCCCAATTGTAGAAGGATCATGATGAAATTCAACATCGAGAGATACACTGCGGAGTGAGTCTAACCTGTATAGGGATTGATGCAACAAGTGCAGCTTCAACAGCAAGAATAATACTGGGATCACCACCCCAACGGAAATCAATGTCCATTATAATTTGACCTTTGGTAAGACTTTGAACTCGAATACCTGCATGGGTGAAGGAATCAATGTAGAAAAGAATATGCCGAGGGATACTATAGTTTTGATACCTTCAATTTTTGGAGCAACATTTCCAAGTGACAACTTGCTGAACTTCAAAGAAGTAATTCCAGGAGGTCTGTAATCTTCCAGTAGTGGTTCAACAGATTCTCTGATAACCAAAGTTGCTGCCTACAAGTGAACGAAATCCACCACCAACGAGTCAGATTTACAATGAAACTAAAGCAGAAGTAGAGCTTAAGGACAAAGGGATGTGGGATTCATGTCTAAGCCAAGGAAGGAAAACAATGCGTACAAAATCTGTACCTCTAATTTTGTATACATAAGTTTGAGAGTGAAAATAAGGGGAGAAATGCAATTAGAGAGAGTAGTTCAGGAGATAAGGAAAATGATCAATATATATCGAGGGTAATCATGAAAATGGACCAAAGGGGTAAATTAACCCCGGTTTTTCACAATAAGAGTATCATTCATAACCACGTAACGTATTGATATTTAAGTTAAATTAACCATTAAATTTATAAACTCAATGGATAGGATGATAATAAACCAAAAAATAGTAAATACTGATCCATAGTGATAGTACATATTTTCTTGTACTGCTATTGCTTGAGACTAAAGCAAGAAAATACATATGTAAGAAAACCGTTTCCTTCAAATGACAGAGAGTTGGAAGCAATATACTCGGCTACGAGAATAATTAGAACCTAATTTGATTATGAACAAGAAACATTCTCTAAAATAACATGCTCAACTACAGAAACGAGGGAAACGTCAAGTTCTAACCAAGAATAATCTTGTAAGAAACCAATGGATGGCATTGCAAAACAGTCCTCAACTATTATATAAATGCATAATCAGCTTACTCACATCTGCCACAAATGGCCAAAGTTTGGACAGCTCCTTGTTTAGCCATTTCACCTTAAAAAAGCAATGCAAAGAAGAGTCATACAAAGAGAACAATTATACTAGATGACAAGAATAGTAGCTAAATAATTTCAGTTGAATGCTAACTAATATATAGCAATGAGAAAATCTACCTGCTCATATGCAGGAAAAGATATCCACTCCGGCAAACTATCGCCACAAAGTTTCTTTAGATCTTCTCTGTTAAGGGATCCAAGGATTTTGATGTCAGCCGCCTGCAAGGCAAATAAATAATCAATGTCAAAGACTAGAAATATATGTATTCACAGATTAACATACGACAGTTTTTCATATAAGGCCAAAGACAATTTACATGATAATGTCATACAATTCATCACACGGTTTTTTTTGTTCACTCGTCTGTTGAAGATTGACAACACGAACCATCCCACAATCTTCAACTTTAGTAGTTTAAATTAGGGTTGTTTTCAATCATCTAAAAATTCCCAAACATAACCTAAGGATAGTAACTCAGTCAGTAAGCAGATGAAGAATCTAATTAAGCTTCTTGAATGACCAGTTGCTTCAAGAAGCATAATCTGTATTCATCCAACCAATTTCTTTTTCAGGGTATTCAAAGTTCAAACTCAATATTGCTACTCTATATGATCTTTCTCACAATGATTCCATACCTTCAATGAAACCAATGATCCCCCAAATTTCACTCCAAATTTGACCAAGTCAAACACTGTTACATCTCACTAAACTCAACCATTTCCCCCCCAACATTGCTCAGAACAGAGAATCCACATAATCTCCAACACTGTTCATCAGCAAAAACCAAAATCAACACAAATAGAACAGTGCCTATCAAAACCATACCTTTCCAATTCGCTTGGCGCTTCGGTACCTCATCATGCGCTCCCATGCTGCCATCAATGCTATGCCAAACAAGATACCCATGAAAATCCCAGAAATCAACCCCATTCTTTTCTCAGATTCCAAACACCACCTTCCCTATCAACACAGACACATCTCACTCATTTCCCCCCCAACATTGCTCAGAACAGAGAATCCACATAATCTCCAACACTGTTCATCAGCAAAAACCAAAATCAACACAAATAGAACAGTGCCTATCAAAACCATACCTTTCCAATTCGCTTGGCGCGCTTGGCGCTTCTCATGCGCTCCCATGCTGCCATCAATGCTATGCCAAACAAGATACCCATGAAAATCCCAGAAATCAACCCCATTCTTTTCTCAGATTCCAAACACCACCTTCCCTATCAACACAGATCTTGACAGCTAAGCCACACTAATCCAGAGAGTATTAAGCGCCTTTCATTTAAGCACTAATAAAGCATTATATATTAACAATTTGGTACCTTTAATGTTCTTTGCTTTTTGAGTTGACAATCTAAAACTGTAAGCATAAAGGATGTCACCAAAATATGCAAACCATAAAACCAAAGCAAATTATATATAAGATAGTAGAATAATTGATGCAAGTAAGACAATAAAAGGAAAATTTAGCAGTGATGCTTAAGAGGCTTATTAATTAAAAGACGGTTATATTTGCCTTAGAAATCTACATTAACCATTAAGAAATTCAGAATAAGTATATGATATGCTTAACCATTCATTGCCGATTGTTATAATTAGCTTGTAATATATTCAAAAGTTACATCATCCAAAGATTCAACTCTATGAGCAGTTATGAAAAAAATTTCCACGCCCATCATAAGCTTCATAGAAAGGAGAAATCAAAGGCTTCCTAATTTGACCAAGTAATGATATCAAAAGTGAATAAAAGCAAGTTTATAAGACTAACCAAATGGAATATCACAAAGCAAAAATCAAGCTACGGGAAATCTTCAAGAGAACTGCACCATTTTAGAAATGAGTAGATCAAGGGCATTATCAAAATCTGTTGACAAAACTATCTCAAGAAATTTTCGGTGAATTATATATTTGCCAAAGAGGTTGGTGATTTCCTTCCCAAGATCATTTTGTTTCACAATAGACTCTCCAACCAAAACCTGCACAAAAATAATATTTTGGCAAATTAACATTATATGACACAATTGCTAGCAAACATATTGGTTACAAAGATTGAATTAAAATACTTCTTATGTACATTTTAAATTTGCAAAACTTATAGTTTTAACACCAGCTTCTTGCAAATACGCAATATCATTTGGTGTGAAAAGACCAGGTTTTACTACCATATGAAGAAGCCATAAAACCATTAGCAGGGTATGTACTTACAAAATCAGATAACAAATTTCATATAACTGTAATTAACAAAAAGAAGGCTACTTACAATTATGTTTCTCTCGCAGTTTATTGCTTGTTAAATTAAAATAATGTATACAGATTTTTGCATGACTCCAAAAATAGAACAATAAAAAAATTATACTATTGTATCTAAATTATATTCCATTCATTGAGTCAAGCACACAATTACAGAACCCTAATGAAGCTCGAATCTCTTAATCTTCAGTTCTTTAACATAAAAGCAAATAAGCATACACATAAATAAGCATTCATCCATAAACCAAAGAAATCCACAAACACCTCATAATCTATTCAATTAATCCATCATCCAAAACATAATCTATTCAATTAACCCATGAAAATCCCAGAAATCAACCCCATTTTTTTCTTAGATTCCAAAAACCACCTTCTTTGTCAGCACAGAAAAACAGAAGTTCAAAAGGGTCAAAACCAGAAAAAAAACTACCCACATGAAAAAATCACAAATTTAAGACCAATCCATAGAGAAAGCATACAAGTCAAGCCAAAAAATTGAAACTTTATGTGAAATTTGAGGAAAGAATCTGAAAGGGTCACTACCTTTGGAGCAAGAAATCCCAATTTTGGGGGTATGAAGTGAAATTCTGAAGAGAAGGACCAAAAGTTGCAAACAAAAGGGAAGAAAAAAAACCCAAGTTTCTCTTTCAGTTTCCTGTTTATGCCAGAAACTGTAGGACTCTGTCTCTCTCTGTGTATTATTTTTTGCCCCAAAACTGTGAAAATAAGCCAAAAAAAGAACTGTAAGAAAAAGAAAAGAAAATAATTTTCTTGTTTATAACGTCACTTTCAATGTTTATCTTCTCTTCCTCCACAAGAATCAGGATTTTACACAAAGCATTAAAAGCTTTTAAGCTTAGCTGTATATAGTTACATAAGCCAATAAGGACTCACTCACATCTCATTCAACGTTAGTCTTCAATTATCTTACAAGCTCGCATTTTTTTCTGGGATTTTATTTGTTTAATACAACTATACAAGTGTCAATTGCAAGGTTAAATTGAAAATGGATTTATATTATTATATTAAAAATTAATATTTC
>NC_029786.2:101304821-101305277 GCF_000816755.2 Arachis ipaensis | reverse complement strand
TAATTTTAAATTCTTTTATTAGAATGGAAATCAATAAAATAGCAATATTATAAACAAAAAAATATAACATTATACTCAAGATTTACTATTGTAGTATTGTATGTAATTAAAATTGGTGTCCAAAATGGAAAACAACTATTTTTTTTCCATCAATAACCCTTTCATATTGAGAAATTATTTTGAATTTTACGATATATTTATAAATTAATATATTTAAATGAACTTTTAATTGATGAATAATTTACAAATGAAATGTTAAAATGATTTATTATTATGAAATACACAAAGTATTATTTAACCAAAATCTTTAAATTCTAGTTGGGACATATGACCACAAAAATAATTGGGACATATGATTGGTATTTTGAATAGTTGAACAAATAGAATTCCAATAATTTTAGTACTACTGTATTGTGGTTTTTATTTTTGAGAATGAATAATTTTTTTTCTCAGATA
>NC_029786.2:101304157-101304721 GCF_000816755.2 Arachis ipaensis | reverse complement strand
TTTTGTTATACACTTTTTAATGATTAAAAATTATATAAAAAGTATTATATAATAAAAAATTACACTTTTAAAAACTTATTAAAAAAAATGATTTCCTAGCTTATGAATAGATATGAATGTCATGTCAAAGCAAAGCAATTAATCCAGAAAATTACTCTACTAGTATTGTTGACCGTTTGGTCCGTTATAGTTTTGGATATATGGGAGCATGAAGGAAAAGTGATAGCTAAACTAATAGCTTTATGCCATTTGGAGTTTTGTCTCTTTAGCTATGTCCAAAGAGCAATCATGCCCAAGAAGCAAACCACATTTTTAGGGCATACCATGTGTTGTGTGTTCCTTCCTTGACTTTTTCAGTCATGTTTCAAGGAATTTTTGTAGACACATTTGGCTTTACCAAAAGTCTATTACTCTATACATATACTTACTAGTTTAGGTAAATGAAATATGTAAATGTTAAGTTTAAATATCATGTCCATGTGGCCAATTACTTCACTACTAAGCTGGCAATTAGGATTCTTTCTTCTTCTTCTTTTTTTTTTTTTTATAACAAAATCAAACTTT
>NC_029786.2:101301238-101303952 GCF_000816755.2 Arachis ipaensis | reverse complement strand
TATCGAATATATATATATATATATATATCAGTAAAATCTCAAAAAAATTCTGCAACAAAAACGAGAAAGTCAATTTAAAACAAATAAATCATAGAACAAAACCATCATCTAAACATAAATTAACCAAACTACATTACTAATGCATAAAAAAGTCATCAAGACATATATAATTTAGCCTTCTTTAATATTTTAAAGTAGCATTGTTAATTATAATCAATATTACCTTTCAAAAAATAATAGATTTATTTAAATAACTTATTGTTATATATTCTTTTATATCAGAGGTGGAGCCACGTACAAGCTAAGAGGATAATAGCCTCCCTCAATTATCAAGTTTTCTTTATAAATTATGCATAAATTTTAGTTTAATCCCCTTAAAATTTTTATTCTATTCTTTGTTAATTATAAAAAAATTTTAGTCCCTCCCTAAAAGTTAATCTAGCTCCGCCCTGTTTCATATTCAACCATAAAAGGGGGTGTAGTTTTTTTGTTAGTCCTTTTTTTGTTCCCCCTTTCTTATGGTGGGATTAATATTTATTTATTATGTCATGTGGCGAATTGCTTCATTATTAAGATGATAAATCTTTTTCTTCCCTTTTTTTTCTCCACCATATATGGATTTATTTTAAATAATTTATTGTGATACTTTCTTATTCGATAAAGGGGGCCTACAACTTTTTTTCTTCTTTCAAACAATTGATTGTTTTTTCTTTGTGGTGTGTGGGGTTGGGAGAGGCATTAAGCTAAAAAAATATTGTGATATATGCTAGTTGGAAATAAATACTGAACAAATATCTATACTAAATTATTAGTATTTGGTAGATGGTGATTGGAAGAGAATTGAATGTGTGTAAATATCTTATTATTGGTTGACATGAGTTAATGAGGTCCTACTTTCCAGAATGTATGGATAAAAGCACGGTTGAGGTAAAAGTTAAAACTCATATGGTGTAATGGCTTTAAAGGATCCAAACAGAGGAAATTTTTGTAGTGCATCACATTTTTTTTTCAAGTTATAGAGAATTATTAATCACAAAAGAATTATTAATCACAAAATTACACTTGAATAAAATATTAGTGGAAACTCAGGTGCAATCGACTTTACGTAAAGTTGATATTTGAGAGCCGTTAGATGGAAATTTAGTCAAATTAATCAAATCATCTAATAGCTCTCAGTTATCAACTTCACGTGAATTCGACTGTACCTGAATTTTCACCTAAAATATTTGTTTTTGTCAATTTGTTCACCACCATATTTGTCATTCGAGATACAAATGACAAAAAGATAATTTTTTTTTGTGACTAAAAAAAAAACAATTTATAAGCGACGTAATAAAACCAAAATTTTAGAGACAATATCATTTAGTTAATGTGTATTCTTGAAAAAGTAATCACTAACTACTAGAAAAATTTAAATTGAATCAGTCTCAACAATAATAAATTCAAATTTTTTATTCCAATATAATAGAAATCTTAAAAAAAATAGCATCAAACTTTTTCAATACATCTAAATTTAAAACTAAACCTCCTAAAATAAAGCCTAACAACCCAATCTTCATTTGAGTCCCTGATTCTTTTTAATTTGCCAAAAGTTAACTTCTTTTTATTTTATTTTAAAAAGGGAGTGCTTTGTTTGTTTAATATCTTGATTCTTGAGGATGGGGTAAGCAAGCTTATTCACTTCCTAGTTCCTATTGCATTGGAAAATCACAGAGGGATCTCTTTGGTTTTTGACTAGGGGATATAAATGGATATTGGAAAGTGATGCAAATTCTAATTTATGAATTTATCTACGTATACGATAGAAACATATTAACTTTAGGCGTGATGGGACAACATTATAACTATTATTTATTACATGCAACTTAAAAAAGTTTTTGGATGTTACTTATTTTCCTCCTCATCCAATGCATCTCATCTTTCTTTGCTTTTATAAGAAAGAGTAAATTATCGTTTTTGTTCCTAGTGTTTGGGGTAAATTTTATTTGTGTTCCTAATGTTTAAGTTGTCTTATTTGTATCCTTAACGTTTATAAAAGTGATTCAATGTTATCTTACTATCAATTATACTAACAAATGAAATTATATTTTTCAATTATTCTCACTTGAATGTATTTATTCTCAATTAGGTCTCACTTGGATGTGGTCGATTTTAATATTATACCCATTATTTGTGTTTAGATTCAATTATATCCCTAGAAAAGTGAATTATGTAAATGTTGTAGGAATTAGTTTCAACATTTGATGAGCTATTTTTCGGAGTAGATTATCGATTCTATCCCAAACATTTGTATTCTAACTTCAAGAAGAGATTTTTAAAACTCAAACTAAAGTGCTCATGATGTGTAATTGACGGTAGGATAACATTGAATCACTTTTACAAACGTTAGAGATACAAATAGAACGATTTAAACGTTAGGTACATAAATAGGATTTACCCCAAACGTTTGAGACAAAAACGATACTTTACTCTTTAAGAAATATTGCTCATTTTTATATGAAGAAAAAAGAACCTTGGATGTTGGATGCATGATTAATTAGAAAGCGACGTATTTAACAAGTACTAAGAAACATTCACAATCACTCATTTTCATTTATAATGGTGACGGTTTTAGTTTTCACCTTAATGCCTAAAGAGTAAAGACATTCCATTATCTTTTAATTTTCTTCATCCAAGATGAGATGAGCAATTTCATAACTTGTTCGACCCGGGTT
>NC_029786.2:101281149-101301123 GCF_000816755.2 Arachis ipaensis | reverse complement strand
TTTTTAATTTTTATTTTTATGCACATGCTATCTGATCTCAAGTCTCAATAACAACACTCTTAGTGGCTCTGTCCTTTCATCCTTTTCAGCACTTTGCAAGTGATATCTTAACTTGAACATCAAACTACCTCTTCGCCACTATCCTACCACCATTTTATAGTTGATTTACTTTGGATGCTTCTGAACCGTTGACGAGATAATTGATAGTTTCAGATCTAATAAGCTAAAATTATATGCAAAACTACCTATATAATCTTAAACCGTTAATTTTCTTATCAACCGTTTAGATGCAACACTGAACCTGAATAGGTCCAAATCCTACGAGGGCAGTTCGGTGTATAACCCTGTTAATGCAAAATTTGAGAAAGGACCGCACTAAAAGATGTAATATAAACAGCTTAACCTGATAATTGCATTGGTAGTTAATTCTAAGCTTGAATGATCTTAAAGACAGAACTCCCTTTCCATAGATCCAAATGTAACATCCGAATTATTCAAATACTCTTAAGGTGGATTTATGATACATATATATATTTGAAAGAAAGTATTAAACGAAAAACTTGAAAATGAGTAAAATAAAATCACGAATCGAAAATACTCTCGTATCAATGAAAGAAAGATAAAGCACATTCGAAAAGTGATATAAAGTAAAATATTAAAGAAGAATAAAAAAAGACAGGATATATATATTATATATATAGGAAAAAGATTTTCTAAAGTAACCATGTTAGTAAAGTAATAAAGTGATACTTTAATCACATTTGAATTTGTAACATATATTATTTGTGAGTCCCACTATTTTAATCCAAAAGGTGATTAATGGTGTATTTTTTTCTCTAAAGTGACAATATAACTCTAGAGGAGCCGGATCCATATATATATATAAGCATAAGTACATAGCCACTAGTCGCGACCTGCGAAATTTAGGTCGGCTAGGGTTACAGAAATAAAAATAAGTTTGACAACAGTATTTTTCTATCTCTCCTAAAGTATACATAAAGGCTTCTATAGACAAGTTTTCAAAATGAATAAATATATACATATAAGTTTTTCAAAATAAGTACAGAGATATTCTAAACAAAAGTAAATCAAAGACCCAAAGATCTTCACCATCTCTCAAATGAATCACAGCTCATTGCTGAGCACCAGGACCTGCATCAGAAAAACAGAAGATATATACGAAATGAGAACTCCCGACTCATGGGTTCTCAGTACGATAAAAATGTCAAATAGATACTCCATAAGGCAACACGAAATCACTAAGCAATCTTAAACTCCATACCGCGTCATATCCATCTTAAATTATCTCTAATCCATAAATTGGCAACTATCATAAAAGGATTCTAATTCTAACTAAACATTCTTCATACTTTCACAACTCTCAAACAGAATAGAAACTAGCCCTCAGCGTCAACCGACACTAGTATGAGGTACCTATCAAATAAGCAAACACGATAAATGCAGACAAGGACTACACAAGCAAGTTAAAGTAAAGCAAATAGCATATAATCATATAATATATTCAATTAGGCAAACTAATACAATTAGACAAACTCAAACAAATAAAAAATATACAAATGATGTATGTCTGCCCTATAGCCGATGAGTTTCGTCTGTCGGTTATCAAACCAACCTGACATGTCTAGTAGCGAACCCTAGACAGTCCCTAAGTGCGCATCCCTAAGAGTCTATGCTTATATATAATCATTTATCATTCAATCAATTTCATTTCATTGGGGGGATCCAGGGAGTTTAAGTGCCCGGTCACAACTTGGAGGCAAACCATTGCATCTACTCCAGGAGGCTCAAACCAAACCCGGAGCAAGTGGATCAATGCCACTGCATCTACCCAGACAGATATATAACAATCAGAATCATGTTTAACAATAATTTCATTATCAATCTCATTAACAATCTCCTCTTCAATCTCTTCTTAATTCATACTCAATCTTAATTAATCTCATTCATCATCATAATCAATTATCACATTCATCCTCTTCATACATTACTTCACACTTTGTTCCTCTCTTTCCAATTCATCAACTCATCTCTTTAATTCTCATTTCTAACTCCTCTATCCTTAATTACATAGGTTCTAGACTCTTTTCGGAGTTTATAAAGATTTAAAATGCTCGAGGAATGGTTGAGAGCCTAAAAATTCACTTTTCGGAAAAACAGAGGTGGTCGCATACGCATGCACATGTTTGCGTACATGGAACGTTTGGGCAGTGTGACTTGCTCGCGTACGCATGAGCGTTTTTGTGCCAAAGTCGTGTACGCAACCCATGTTTGCATAGGCATGGGTGTTGGACAGAGGCCAACTCCCGCATCATATAATGCAGTTAACACTTTACCACCAATTTCGCATTTACTTCTGATCAAAGTATCTGACTTGGCAGCATCATCCGTCGTTATAGCATACACACGACCTTGTTGCGCTCTCCCAGCATTCCGGTTGGCTTTTTCCAGACAGTTCCAAGACATGTGACCAGCTCCTCCACAACTACAACAAAGTCCCAATTCAGCTCTATATGGAGTGTTCGAGTGATAACTTCCACACCTTATGCAAGTCAAATCATTCTAAGGTTGTCGCCCATATCTCCTTTGATGGTTGTTGTTGTTCCCTTGGAAAGTAGCTCGATCACGTTGAGATTGTTGAATATATTCTCCTCTCTTGAAGTTCCGACCCCTTGGAGCAAAGAATCTTGCACCTCCTCCTCGGTCGTGGTAACCACCACGGTCAGTACTAGTAGTCGCATTCTTCCTAGAGCAATCCTCCACCACACGACTCTTATTCACTAACTCTACAAAGCTCTTAACCTCAAGAGGCGCCACAACTCGCATGATATCATCCCTCAAACCATCCTGGTACTTCATACACTTCCACTCCTCATATCCTTCAGGATCACCCAGAGGTCCCTGACAAACTCTTGAGAAACGACACAATTCCTCGAATTTGCTTGTATAAGCAACCACAGTCATAGATCCTTGCCTCAATTGAAGCAGCTCCAACTCCTTAGCTTGTCTCACGGAATTCGGGAAATACTTGTTGTAGAATTCCTCTCTGAAAACCTCCCAAGTGATTGCATTATTCCCTTTTCCTTGTTGCAGAAGATGGTAAGTTCCTTGCCACCATTGTTGCGCTTCTCCAGCTAGCTGATAAGCAGCAAGCTCCACCAATTGGCCCTCAGGTACATGTTGCACTTGTAGTGCTCTCTCTATTGCTATAAACCAATCGTCAGCTTCCATCGGGTTAGTTGATCCTCTAAAGACAGGGGGATTAACCTCCCGAAAAGTTGCTAATGTCATCGGACCTCCTTCAGCTGAGTTTCCTCCAGATCCGTTATCATTTCCATTCATTCTTTCCATGACTTGATTTGTAGTCGCCGCACTAGCTTGCATTGTGTTGACAAGGTTGGTCATCGCCGCCAAGAATTCGGCTTGATTACGAGACGAAGCAGGTTCCTCATTTTCTCTCCGTCCTCGACCCTGTCCACGAGTTGCCATTTCGGGTCCTATCCACACAAACCAAGTGATATCAAGGTGATCAGTCTCAATATCTCAAATTAATTACTTCAATTTTCCAAAAGCATACTCATGAACTTCATGCTAAACATATCAATTAGATATCCTAAATAGCACAGGTACAATTTAGAGTATATATTGAAGCATAAGCAATCTATCCCTCAGACTCACGAAGACGAACTGCTTTGATATCATAATGAACATTATGTATATCAAAAAGAGTAAAAAAAAATATTAAAAAGGAGTAATTTGTAGTTTGAGATAAAAATCATAAAGGCATTGTTATAGTTCTTATATGATCATTTATAATTTATAGTTTCGTAAATTTTTTATGGAGGAGTTTTTCGTCTATAACTCTATCATTAATTCATTATATCCATTTTTTTTCTGAATTTATACACATGCCTCCGCTTAAGCTAAAAGCATGTTTGTGAGAGAAATTTTTAAATCCTCTATAGTGCATATGTTTTTTCTTCTTTATACTGATACTAATTATACCATAAATGAAATTAAGAAATAAGTATAAAAAATATTAATTTTTCATTAAAAATGAATATAGTTTATAAATCTCTTCTTAGGTAGAGGATTGAAGTTCTCTCCTCACCTTGAAAATAATAAAATATAAGACAATTCTCTAGTACCGACTATTTTGATATCAAATTTGTCTAACTTTTTTTTTAAGATAAGTTTTTAATATTTTAAAAAAAAAATTCATATTATCTAAATTAAATATTAACTTTTAACTCTTTTTGGTAAATTAGATATCAAAGTTTAGGCACCAAAATTATCACCTTAAACATAATCACAACCTCACATTGAGAACTTTAGTTCATGAAACTCTACCATCTTATGCCATTTGTTTTTCCTGTTTCATTCTTTTTTTTCTCCTTTCCTTTTGATTCCAACTAGTAAAATGTAATAAAAGTGGCATGATCTAACTTGTGTTCATCCTGTTTACACATTCAAAATTCATACTTGGAAGATTTTGAACACAGAACCAATCTATCTAACACAGTACAAAAAAATTCAGCTATATACATCATCCTTAACTTTCATGTTGCTTTGGCATTTCAAGGGTAACACAATGCAAGTAATCGTCCCGACAACCAACGAAAATCCAGCCTCCAATCATTAACGGCGAAGAGAATATATCGCCGAGCAAGTCAAGCCTTGCAAATTCCTGCACATCAATTTTCCGTCGAATTGTGTCATCGGAGGAATTCAGGTTCTCTCTAAGTAAGTGTATTCTTCCAGAACTTGAACAAATGCAGATTAACCTGAAAAGAGAAAAGGAAAAAACAAAATGCTTGAACTTGATGTATAAGATACATTTACCCTCTTTAATTAAGAAAAAACCAATTAGATTAACCTGTCTGAGGAATGTGAGGCATCATCAGAGACTAGCTGCAAGTGCTCATCAACATAAGCAGATGAAGTTATTGGATCTCCAACATTATGTTCCCATAATAAATCCCCATTCTCCTGGAGTTAATACAGCATAAGTATAAAAGAAATATAGACCCAAATCAATCATTTATATTGGTAATTTTTACTTGGAACTACATTTAGTAGAGCTAGTATTCATTAGTATTTAACTGAGACATAAATGCAGCAATTGTAGTTCATGTCTTGTAGACGATTATTGTAAAAATGATTCATTATTTTTGCTCAAAAATTTTCTTGAGAAACTTTTGGTATATAAACTGTATTGTATCTAAAATAAGATAATCCAACTATAAACACTAAAACTACTATGAATACAACACAGTAAATTCACCTTTAAGTGATAGAGGGAGAAGGAGGTGGAGAAAAAATATGAACAAGTTTATTGACTAGCTCTCACCGGTTTAAAAGAGTACACGCTTCCCTTTCTGGAGCATACTAGCACCTAGAATGGAATAAACAAAACGATTACTAATATAGATAAACGTTTCAATGAATTACAAACAAAGACGGTAACAAATAAATTACCCTAAGCACTCTAGCTATCCTAATTCTCACAATATTTTTTAGATCCCACCAAAAGGACATGACGTGGTAAAGCGGAAGATATTGAATTCATGAAAATAAAATTGAGAATTAGCCAAGTAATAATCCAAGAAGAGTATGACATATTGACATACCTCATGAGGAAGTGTAGAAGGCATGCATGGCCCAGAAAATATAGGTCCATCAGTTGTTTGCTGAGCAAAAGTTCACCACTAATGCAAGTTAAAATTACTTCCATAATCTGGTAACATAATTTAGTATTGTAAACATAAATGAAGTTTATACCTTCCAAACTATGGATCCGTTTGGATCCAATGCAAGAACATGGCCATCTACTAAGCAACATATTACTGCAACAAACGGCAAAAGGAAAAAGGAACATCTGGTATTTAGAAAGACAAAAAACATAATCAAAAGGAAGAAATAGTGAAACAATAAATACCAGTTCCA
Source organism: Arachis ipaensis (assembly GCF_000816755.2). Lineage (NCBI taxonomy): Eukaryota > Viridiplantae > Streptophyta > Magnoliopsida > Fabales > Fabaceae > Arachis > Arachis ipaensis. The sequence continues at coordinate 101,295,159 of NC_029786.2, read as the reverse complement.
ATTTCGGTGATGCCCAGAGAACCAAAGACAGGGACTTCCAAGTCATGTAGCCACAATACAGTAAAAGAAAAATCCTGGATTTAGTAAGGGAACATTTCAGTCTGAGTAGAACAAGCAATGAACTTCTACATGTGGCAGAAGTAACAGACTAATGCATGTCTAATTCTAATGTTCAATCAAAGGATTAATCTCTTGGGTATAAGCTAATCAAGTTCAATTCTTTCTTTCTTCTTTCTTTTTATATTTTTCCTTTTTTGTTCATATTCATTACTTAAAAGTCCTGACTGAAAAGCTCTTCTATGTAATTCACTACGCATTTCATACACATTTTAGTCCAAAGGTTATCAATAAGTCTACTCTTTAACTCCTTAGTCCACCTGGAAAAATATGAGAGATTATATGCCCCAAATAATCAATATCATCACAAAATTGCAGTCCCCTAAAGAAATGAACACTTTTGATTGTGTCCTGATAGAATTATCATCATACCGATATTGATATAGCTGTAATTCTACCACCAGTAGAAGCCACATAAAGCAATCCACGAACCTACAAGAAAAATTAGTATGAGTAAATAAGATTCAACAATCTTTCTACTTGCCACTAACTGATATAGATGTATGTCATTTGGAATAGAAAATTCACCTCATCAATTGCAGGTGACCCAAATATACTGCCTCCACAAGGTAGTTTATAGACACAGCAATGATTTTTGTAATCAAGCGCATATAAGTTATGATCATGAGAGCCACACCTGTATATATATATCAAATACATGTTGAAATTTGAAAACTTCAACAAGTTTCACAACAAAGCTAGACAAGCAAGGTACTAAAGGTCCAAAGCAGACATAATATGAATGGAAAAATGAATGCAGTAAGTAAATCACATTCTGTTTGGAAATCAGAAACACCATGTGTAGGCCACTAATGGAAAGCACGATCTATGGTCCAATAATGATGTGCAAAACTTATTTATATGAAAGAATACATGATTGATCAACATATAGAAAGATGAGCATAAAAATTTACCAGATCAAATGTCTTCTTGTGTCTACAACTGGTTGTGACTTTACCTTCATGAGTTTAAAAACATAATTAGAAATTAGTCAAATTAGCTATAAATAGAGGTGACAACGAGATGTCCTCCAAAATAAAGGGGGAAAAGGAATATGATAAAAAAGATTAAAAAATTGCAGGACTGATGTGTATCTGCACATCAGAAATGACATTTTGTTCAAACAACCATGCACAGAACACCCTCATAGAAAACGTGAAACATAATTTCATAATATTTTCATTAACAATGTAATACTCCAAATAATTTATAGAATTTGCAATCCGCTTTGATCACTACATCCTTTCACATGGTCCATGATCTTAAGACTTTCAAGCAACACCAGGGAACCTCAAACAAGAAAGAACAAGTACAGGAATTCGATGAAACACTAAACCAGATACCTCACCAGACGTTTGAAAACTCCAACAGATGGTTCCACTTGAAAAATCTAGAAAATAAATTTTTCCCATGTAGCATCCAACAACCACCTAGAGAAATACGATGAGTTTAGAACAAGCGGATAGAATATTATGTTGTTTGTTATGACACTAGAATAACAAACAAATGAAAACAACCTGAGAGAAATCTGATACAATTGCTGCTGTACATTCAACGCGTCCATCTAGTTTGATCTCCCACTGGACAGAACCACTATATGAAGTAGAAGTTTTACAAGTACTAGAAGCAGAATTCTTTATACTTCTCTTAATAGTTCTAGCATCAATTGTGAATAGTACTTCAAGTGAATTAAGACCATTTAAAAACTATAATTTGTCTCACCTTCTGGCATTTATACAGAGAAATTTATGTGAATGAGATCCAATGAATAAATAAATGTCTGAGCCTTTAGACACAAGCATTGGGGAAGCATCAACACAAGATTCCATGTAAACTTTCCAACAGTCCTTTATATGACCTCTGCTGCCCCTTGGAGCATTTGCCAACCAAGTTGTTTGCTGAGAACCAGTAACTGCAGGCTGCCCTTTATGCAACACCTTGTTGCATCGGCTAAATGAAGATGATTCAAATATTGGAGAGAAATGCCATGGGGAAGATTCATCAGCACTCAACATAACATCTGTAATACCCCTCTTCAAGCGCTTAGAAGGTAAAGAATTATCATCATTACCTTTAGAAATCATCCATGACTCATGGGTATTAGAATTTTCAATATGATTGGATGAGACATGGTTATCTTGTCTTTCTGTAATTAGTTCAAAACAATCATCCAACTTGTTATGCAAAGCGCAGGATCCTCTTTTCTGAAGAAGAGCCATACAAAGCTTAAAAGGACTTGGGTGGTAATAAAGAAATCTCATGTCGATCCCCAAACTGTGAGCAACATGTGCAGCAGAAAGAGAGTTACCACCCATGGTAAAGAAATCATCATCGTTGCAAACCTTTTCAACCATTAAAGCATCATGAAAGGCCTGTTAAAGTATTCATCAAATCAATATAAAGAAAATATTTGTTAGATAGATGAGGGATGAAGTGAAACTAAGAAGAGAATAATGAATCCTTCAAAGCAAGAAAAGCCAATATACAAAGGAAAATAAGCAGTCAAAAAGACGTGTAATTTCGCAAAATATATTTACCTGCAAAAATAATTCAAGTCTTATGTAAAAGTATTCTTTGGAAAGTGAAATAATGCAAAGAAAGGCACTATTTCATTCCGCATGGAATGTGTCTGATTTGCAATCCTGTATGTTTGACAATGTCTTTCACTAACATAGTCTCGATGACAATGGAGAAATTGCGATATCTTTTCTTATAGACAAGATAACTTGTCACAAAATATGAAATAATACCTTTTGAATTCGTTGCAGAAGACTGCTGCAGTCAATGTTAACAACCTTATCCTTGACATTCATTGTCAATAATCTTGAGTCCACCAACAACTCATAATTAACTTTACCACTGGATGACACAGGAAATGAATCCACGAAGATGAAATAATTAGGAACCACAGCCGATGGAAGTTTGCTAATCATCCAACTTCTAATTGCAGGTATTAATGATTCGTCCAATCTTTCCTTGTCTTCTAATATTATAAAGGCTTCCAGAAGCAAAAGCTCTTCAATATTCCGACAAATTACAGCAGCATCATTTATATATGGATGCTTTCTTAACAAATCTTCAATTTCTTCCAGGGCAATACGATGACCATTGATTTTTACAATGCGGTCTTTTCTTCCCAAAAATACAAAGTCACCACTTGACAACTGTTTGACAAAATCACCAGTTCTGAAGTATAATTTGCTTTTGCAATCATTCATGGAATTCATCCAATAACTTTGAGGCAATTTTACAAAATTTTCAGACTTCATATTAGACTCAGTATAGTAGCCTCTAGAGATGCAGGAACCACCAACATATAGCTCTCCCTCCTTTGACGAGGCATTTTCACAAAGAAGCACAACATCACAATTATAAATTGGTAAACCTATTGGCACACTAGTTAGCGTATCTTCCTTCAAAACCAATGGCATTCTCTTGCAATCAAAATATGTACAGTCACCTGAGACCTTAAAAATTGGAAAAGGTAAAAATAATCATTAGTCAATGGTAAAAAATTGGATATAAAGATTACATAACTTGCATTGACAATAAAATAGAAAAGAAACAAATTAGCTAATAAGAGTGACATTAATAGTATGGTGCAATGTAAAGCTTCATGAAAAAATAATCATTTGCTCTGACCTCGGTACTTCCATATAAATTCAAGATAAATGTGTTTGGTAAAACAGTTGAAAGCTTCTCCCACAAGGTCAAGGGAAACAGTTCACCACTTAGCACAAGTAATTTCAGTGACCTTTGAACCCGCAGGCCAACATGAGTTTGTAATCCAGGAAGAATTGTCTTCATTAGCGATGGAACAGCTGTAAGCCTATTAATACTATAAGCCTGAAGAAAATCTATTATAGAATATATGTTTTCTTTGAGAACACTGAAAGGAGGAATAACTAACATACAAGCTGTCAAAATAGCACTGAAAAATTCTTGCAGGTGATCAACGAAGCTGATTGATGTTTTAAACAACAATGATTCCTGCCCATTCAGAGGATACAATCCTTGCATCCACAAAAAGCGATTTGAAAGACCTAGAAAGAATATGAAACATACTGTGAGAATATATATTATAATAGATTAAAAAGCATATGGTTCAGATTCATTTTAATGTTTCTCTGGATTTTCTTAGATCTTCACTTTTGATTTATTTTCTAGCTGGCAGAGAAGGCAAACAAGGAAAGTAAAACAGCAACTACACAAACCATGTGAAACTATATTAAAGAAATCTTGCTTGTGTACTACAATAGTCACAACAAACAATATTAACAACTTACCTTGTTCAGTGCCACACACTCCTTTCGGCTTTCCAGTTGAACCAGAAGTATACATTAAATAACAGAATGATCTCTTCTTTTCATTGGCACAAGGCCATAACAAATCTGTCAAATCACTATATTCTTGAAGGCTTTCTTCAATGGAGACGCTTAAAACAGGACAACTTACTGACTTTACCAGCCAATGCGATTCATCAAGCTCGTCCAACTCATTACCAAATGAAGATTTGGAACCTATAATGAGATCAGCGCTTGAGGAAGCGACAATCGACAATAACCTTTCTTTCGGCCAATAAGGGTCCAAAGGCAAGAAAGCCTCCCCGCATCTCAGTACAGAAAGAACAGCTTCAATGTATTCCACAGAAGGTGGCATATATATTCCCACTATTTTTGGCCTATACTCTTCACTGGAGTCAACCACCGACTCTGAGCTAGACACATTAGTTTCCAAGTTCTCAGCTGCATAAATAGTTCCCTTTTCATGGTTAACCGCATTGTCACCTGCAGCACAAACACCGGATGCCAATGCTGCATATCAAGCACATTCATTCCACACCCTAACACATGAACACTAAGAGCATGTCTGGTTGAGAGTAAAAATAAGGAAGAAAATTTCATACATAAAACTCATTCATAAAAGTTTCCATGACATAACTGTCCGCGGTAGAGTGAAAATTTCACTCAAATTAGTTACTAATTTGATTTGATATGTTACCATGTAAGCATGTGTAAACATTTTATATTACTTAGCCTCCAAGCTCATCCAACCGAAACATATAAGCAGCCTTACAACTAAAATAATTTCTAATCACTTTAACTAAATAAAAATTAAATTAAAGGAAAACTTAGCTCCATAAACCAAGTAAGCAACATTATCCAGCTCATAAATCGAATTCAAGTCATCCAAAGCTTGAGTAGAAAAGCAATCAAATGTGTGAAGTAATCCTAACCAACAATCTAACTAACTAACTAACCAACCAACCGAGTAACTGAATTTTGTGTTTTTGGAGTGAATAACGAACCTTGAGGTTTGGGCGTGATAAGGTGAGGGTCATCCGCACCAAGCAGGATAGAGCTTATACGAGAGGCGAGGGAATCAACGGCTTTCAAGAGATGAGAGTAAGTAAAGCAACGGTCACCGTTGTAGACCGGGGGAGAGAGTGACTCCACGCGCTGTTCTAAGAGCGTGGAGATATTGTCATGGTTGAAGTTTGGGGAGGCAGGAGGAGGAAAAGGATGAGCAGTTTGGCGCAGGCGCGTGGAGAGGTGGGCGACGCCAGACGCGTGAATGACGGCGGTTTTGTTAGGATTGGCAGAAGCGACGCGGAAGAACTCGTGCGAGAGGCAGCAAAAGCGTGGTGTTTGTTTTTCTTCTTCTTCTTCTTCGGGGCTTTGAGCTTTCATGAGTTCGTCGGAAAAGGATGGTGCAAGAAATGATGCTTCTATAGTTCTATCGCTTTGTAATTTATAATTTTGTGAAAGAAAACTCGTCTTCTCTAACTATGCAATTGCAAATTAAAAATTAAAAATAGGTTCATTAATAAAAATTTGAGTATATCAGCTATAGTGATATATTTTAGAGCTGGGTTACACATACAAGCTTACAAAGCTGGGTTACACATACAAGCTTACAAGCTTACAAGTTGGCCCAGCCCAAACACAAGTCACGCGCATCAACACAGATTATATGGAGCGTCACTTCACGCGCTCAACACAAACGGTTACGTATGGGAAACTCTTCCACTTCTTCCACTTCTTCCACTTCTCAAAACGCTTCGAAAACAAGAAAACCTTTCCATTTTTGAGCGAAAATCAAAGTTCAAAATATACAAATCGTTGTTCGAAACCTCCATCAAAACACCATCAAACTCTCCGTGAAGAATCTGAAGAGAAAACAAAGCAACAATACTCAACGTAAGTTCATTAAGATTCCTGTATATTTTACTTTTCTTCTACGTCGTTCTTCTAGGGTTTACTGGGCTATTATTCTTGCTTCTTTGTTACACTGTTCTAAGTTCTACGTCGTTCTTCTAAGTTCTACGTCGTTCTACGTTCTTGTTCTAAGTTCTCCTGCTATTGTTGTTGATTTTTGAGGGTTTATTCCATAGATTGGGGGGTGTATACTGCTTGAACTTGTAATGTGGCTTGATATTGAAGCATGTTTGACTGATATCTGACTGATATATATGGATGTATCTGAATAATATCTATGGGTGTATCTCACTGTTATCAATGTGTTTATCTGATTCTTACATATGGGTGTATCTTACTGTTATCAATAGGTGTATCTGACTCATATATGCGTGTATCTTACTGATATCTCAATTAATTTGATATTGAAGCATGTTTGAGTGATACCTGACTGATATATATGGATTTATCTGAATCATATCTATGGGTGTATCTCACTGTTATCAATGAGTGTAAAAATCTGTTTCCTGAGAAAGTTGAGTATAAAAAACTTTCTGATGATGACAAAATAATTTTTAGAAGATTCCAGGGTAAGACCCTCAAAAGTCTTACCGATGAAATGATGGAAATCAGCGTTGGCAACGAAGAGGAACGCCTGATGTTCAAGAGGATATTCATCCTCTACATACAGATGGCGTTCCTTTTGCCAACGACGATAAACAAAATATCACCCGTGCACCTGGTCCCAATTTTTAAGATGGACGGCATATCGGAGAGAAACTGGGGGCATGTTTTGACCTTCATGATCAAGGGCATCACAGACTACCAGGAGAAGAAGAAGAAGAAGGCAATTGATGGCTGCCTCTTTGCCCTGATGATAATATACTTTCATCTTTCAGAAAACAAAGGCAAGAAGAGGGCTGAAAGACCACCAAAGCCTTGGATTGCCAACTGGACTAAGGAGCAGTTGGTGGAAAGAATGACTGCAGAAAGAGAGGAAATTTTGGTAAGTAAACATAATATATTGCTTGTATTTTATTTACCTGAATGCTGCTAGCTAAAATATCTAATGTTTCAGGGGATTGTGAAGATGGCAGAGACAAGAGCAAGAGAAAAAATGAAAAAAAAAAACAAGAAATAAAAAGAAAAAAAAACAAGAAATAAAAAAAACAAAAAAAAGGAAGGCGAGTCCAACATCGTCTTCGGAGACAGAAACAGCTACTGACAGTGACACTTCTACCTCTAAGTCTGAGACTCAACAAGACTCAGAGGATTCAGCAAGAAAACACCCCAACAAAAAGGGGAAAAAGTAAGTACCATACTGAGTGCTGTGTTGGGTGTATATTGTATATTCACTGGGCTGTGTATTTCAGATTTTGGTGTGTTTTGTTTGCTAATAATTGTTTCTTGTTTCGCAGGAAGAACCGAGCTGACCTGCGATCGACAGAAGGTCGCTATGTGTCGTCTGAAACGTAAGAAGCTTTATTATTTAATAAAATCTTGTTATCATGATTTGGGTGTATTTTGTGGATCAAGTTGGGTGTATGTTGTTTAATAAGTTGGGATATTAAGTTTGTTGTGTTGGGTGTATATTATCCATTCGGTTGGTTGTATCTTGTGCATTCATTTGGGTGTATTTTATACCTGTATCTTATTTTGTCTGAATAACATGAGATCTGTTTTAGAATACCGGCTGTGAACTTGGGAAGTGATGGTCCTTCCTCTCAAGGGCGCACAGAACAGAGTAGTGTAAACCAGCCGTTACAGAGCATGTAATTTCTCTTTCAAATAACCGTTACTTTTGTTCTTCTATTACCCTTCTACTTCTAATTCTGTATATATTTTTTTTAGAAAAAAAAAAGTCCTTTATTATTTTATTCAAGAAAAAAAAGGCAGGAAAAAAAAGCAAAAACTGCAAGTATGTAAGTTCTCAAAAAAACAAAGCCTGTCTTCTTTTTGAATTGTTCGGGTGTATTTCTTGAATTTCTTTGGGTGTCCGGCTGATTCGAATATGATGGTTGTGAGGGAACAGACACCGTCGGATGCGCTTGCAGTGTGAGTTTTCCAAGAATATTTCAACCTTATAAGCTTATTATTTTCAAAGGCGTTGTTAACCTTTCATTTTTCTTCTTGTTTAGAGTCTCGATTTAGGTTTTTGTGCTGGCATCCCAAACAACCACTGAGACAGATTTTGAACCAACCCCTATGCTACAGTTTGAAGGGACTACAGAAACGTAAGAAATAGTATTGAATGTATATTTGTTTAGAGTTTGGGTGTATATTTGCTAACAGTTTGGGTGTATATTGTTCCTGATTAGTTTTTTTGACGCCGTGATTAATTTTTTGAAACTGTGCAGCACTCCTGAAACCCCCAAACAACTTCAAGAGACCACACCCACGCTTCCCCCAGCTCCAACTAAAATGTAAGTTCTTCAGACTAAAATCAATCTTTGCTTATCATCCGTATATTCTTATTCTTATTCTTATTCTTATACATGATGATGCAGTCATCCAGACGCAGAAGACGCTGCTGCCCTGTTGATGATGGCACGGACAGCATCATATGTTCCTAAAACAGATCCAGGGGTGCCATCATTCAGCCTTGGATTGACTGATTCAAGCCAGGAGGGGGCGTCAACGCAGGAGACAGAAAGGGCAAAATCTCCAGAATCTGCAAATTTGATAGAACAATTGGACGATTTGGTCCAAAAAATAGTAAGCAGTGCGGCGAAGGGAAAAAACAAAAGTCCACAAATTCAGAGGGAGACTGGGGGAGAAAGTTCTGCAAAGTTTCGAACTCCTGGGGGATTATATCAGATTACGGATGATATGAAACAAAAGTGCTACATCTGGGGGACGAGACTGAAGGAAGATGCAGATGGCAATACTAACGAGTATGAGGAGATGTGCACTCTGATTGGCCAAGGAGAATACATTTTGATGAGAATGCACCTTGTATCCCTCCAGGCAAAAAGTGATATAGAATCTCAGGTAATATTAGAATAACATTAATGTTTTTACACCAAAGTCAATTGCAATGCTTATTAATGTAAAATTGATTTCGGCATATATTTCTAGATTGTATCTGCCATCTGCCTCATCCTCAACCAGAAAAATGAAAAGAGGTTTCAAATATTAATGTAAAATTGATTTCGGCATATATTTCTAGATTGTATCTGCCATCTGCCTCATCCTCAACCAGAAAAATGAAAAGAGGTTTCAAGAACAAATATACTGTCTCCCCCCGATATTGTGGTAAGTGTTACTTCTACGAACTTTGGGTGTATTTTTTATGTTCAATTGGGTGTAAGTTTAGTATTTCATTTCTTGTTTCGCAATTCTTGCAGAGCATGGCACTTTCGGATCACCCAAACGGGAAATTCATATCACCGAAAACGAAAAAGGAATTCAGGGTGGAAGCCTACCCGAGTTTCATTCCCTTCATAGATAGAAAAAAATTAACTTCGCATCCATATGTAAGTTTTCGTTTGCTAATTTTGTTAGTATGCTTATTTACTTATATGCCAAATAAAATAACACACTGTTGAAATGTGCATTCCCTTCATAGATAGAAAAAAATTAACTTCGCATCCATATGTAAGTTTTCGTTTGCTAAATTTGTTAGTACGCTTATTTACTTATTTGCAAAATAAAATAACACACTGTTCCATGTGTGGCAATCCTTCAGATTTTTGCCCCTTGCTCCTGTTTAGGGCATTGGTGGTTATGGCTGATAAATACAACAAAGCGAAAATGTCATATACTTGACCCGCTACACAAAAAAGCTCCAAGCGATGAGAGAAAGAAGGTTAATAAATTCACTGTAAGTTGCCTCTGTCTTCTTTACTTTAATATTTAGGTCTATTTCGTTAGTTGTGTTGGGTGTATATTGTCCATTCAGTTGGGTGTATCTTGTGCATTTATTCGGGTGTATTACTGATTTGTTTTGCTATTTAAGGGATATGTATTTTCAAGATTGATAACATATGCTGGCGGGAACCTCTGCAGAAAGGGGAGAAGGAGAAGAAAATTAAAGCATCATATGTTAAAATATCAGGCCAAAAAATAAGGTATAAATTTGTGAGTTTGAACATTAAACTTTCGTAAATGAGACCTGTAATTTATTTTCTTCGTTTTCAGCTATGACTGCGCTATCTACGTTATGAAGTGGATGGAGTTAATTGAGCCGGAAAACATCAAAAAGGGGAAGTATGAATGGGATAATTGGCCACAGGTAACTGTCTTTAGAACTATATAACTCTGTATTACTTTACTGAATTAATATTGCTGTTTAAACAGAATATACTTTTTAATTGTAGGAGGAGGTGGACCACTATAGAGTGGAGTATGCTTCCCGGATACTATTCAGTGAGATGAATAAAGAAAGAGATCGGGCAATTAGAGAGAGTAGTGCTATAAGGCTGTCGAAGCCATCCTCTGTATTATTGAGTCCGTTTTGTCAGATTAATTCTGCTGATATAGAAACTGCGTAATCCAACTGCTGGGTAGTTTGTAAATTGAATAAATGATGTAAATATTTGCCATTTATCAACAACTTCTATTCCATGTATATTTTTTCCCATAGTTAAACTATCTGTGTTGGTAAACTGTCTGTGATGTATTCAAAAGCTGTATTACAGGTAGTAAAATATGAAGGAAAAAATCAAGGCATATATAAGCGCAAATTATAAACTGTTACACCCAACGCAGGTCTAATAATACACCCAAGATTACATAAAATATACACCCAAACTGTCTGTGCTGTATTCAAAATATATGAATTACATGTACTAAAATATGAAGAAAAACATCAAATCAAATATACACCCATAACCTGCGAATTTTTACAGCTTTTGTTCTATATGAATCTATATATGTGTCTATATGTAAATTGTCAATGAACAAAAATACACCCAAAAGAACAGTGCTTTTACACCCATATTCTATAAAACTATACACCCAAAGAGTTATCCCCTGCTGCTGGTACCCTGAACTGATAATTCATAACGTGTCCTTGATATTGGCTAGAATTTGAATGCGCCGCTGATACAGCATCAAACAGGTTTATCTGAATATAACACTCACACATTAGCTAACCTATTAACGAGAAAAATAAACTCAATCGCCACAAATTTAAAGAACATTACTTTTACCTCGCTTAAAACTTTCGTCTTCTTCTTCTTTGTGCCATTTGCGATCTGTTTCTCCAGCTTTGAACCTAGCCTATTTTTTGGACGTCCTCTTGTTCGAATCCTTGGCGGGCTTTGAAGCTCGTTAACGGATTCCAAGTTGGCGTCTTCGTGGGATAAAGAAGATGTCCCCTTCCTTTTGGCTTTTAATGCTTCCATCTCGGCCATGACGTTATCGTACGCACGGTGCAGAATTGCAGTCAGCTCCTCCGATTCGGATGCAAATTCGCAAATATTTTGCGAACAAAAAACCAATTGGTCAAACCTCTTGCTTCTTGGCTCCAACAGTGGCTCGTCGTGACTGCTCTTGATGTGTGTGTGTGTTGCCTCTTTACCTTCTTACTCCATCATTCCAGTATATATCTGGGTGACACTTGGCTTACTCGTTCAAAGCTTAACACGCTTAGTGCGTGACGGCACAGTATCCCTCTCGACTCGAATAATAAGCATTGGCATTTTACCTCGGCTGCAACTGAGTCGTAATTTACCACGAACTTGTTGAATATTGAGTTGGAAACTTGTTCTCCGACTTCGTATACTGAATAGCCTAGAGCGGAATTCTTTAATCTGGTGATGCAATTCGCCTTTCCTCTGAATTGCGCTTGGACTTCCCTAAACTTTGCATGAGTGTACGCCTCTTGAAACTGAGCTTCAATGGAGGATTTTGTTGCACACGGTATGACCGTATGAAAATCTGCAGCATCTGATTCTCTCTCTGCTTGCTCCCTGCTTCCGAGGCAATTATCGTATTGTTTCACAAATTGAATAAGCGAGTTGTTCCGGATAATAAACTTGTTAAAAAATGAATTCATGCTCTCGCTCCTTTGTGTGCTTCTCATCCCTGCCCAAAAGTGGTGATCCAGATAGATAAGAACCCATATGTGACGGTCTTCGTACAGATCTGCATAATACACCCAAACACAGACTGTAAATACACCCGAGAGAACATGCAATATACACCTCTGCTGCAGATTTTAAAAAGACATTACCTGAAAGGCACTTGTTGTCCGCAAGACCAAAATTCAGCAGAAAATCATTCCAATTCCTATCGAATGAGTCTTTGATATGAGAGTTCCAAACAACTTGGCTCATTTCTTGTTCGATATTGGCATGTCCCTTGTACCCGTTTAATTTGCTTGGAATCTTCTTCATGATGTGCCAAATACACCAACGGTGAATTGTTGTTGGCATACAGGCCTCTAAAGCCCTTTTCATTGATGCGCACTGATCGGTGAGAAACCCTTTCGGAGCGTTTCCTCCCATGCAACGAAGCCAGCATTGAAATAACCATTTGAATGATTCAATTTCTTCGTTCTTCATTAAAGAGCATCCGAGAAGTGTTGACTGACCGTGGTGATTCACCCCGACAAAAGAACCACAGACCAAATTATACCTCAAACAAATTACCATGGTCCAGAATGCAAAATCATTAGTTACACCTTAACAAATGCTTCGCATACACCCAATGAAACAGCCAATATACACCTCTGATGCGGATTGGTAAAAATAAATTAATTTAGCATCATAAACAGGGACAGTTTGTTACCTGTTTATATTGTAGGTGGTGTCGAATGAAATGACGTCTCCGAAATACTCAAAGGCGGCTCTGCTTCTTGCATCGGCCCAAAAAGCCAGCTTAATCGATTGATCCTCTTCGAGTTGGAGCTCAAAAAAGAAATTCGGATTCTTCTCTTTCATTCTTAACAAATATTTCCCGAATTCCTTTGCATCTTCTTGTTCGGAAACATTCTGCACTTCCCTCGTAATGTAATTCTTCACGTCCTTTTCGATAAAATTTAACTCGCGATGACCCCCGGCAGCCGCAACAAATGATTGGTATGTTTTGCTTGGTCTGATACCGGCTTCCTCGTTATTCTCTATTGTACGACGAATGGACATGCTTAGTTCCCTGTGCTGTTTGAGCATCTCTGCTTTGCTTGGACAGCAGGGGTGTGAATGATCGAGCACAACCTTTGAATAATCCAAGCACCGACATCCTTCAATGTGTGTATATAAATTCTTGCAGGACAGTTTAAACCGGCTGTAGGATTGGTCTTCTCGGTTAGAGATATTTTAGATTTCCATTTTCCCTCTCTGCTATATGTAATCAGTTGATTCTTAATCTCGTTTCCCTTCCTATTTGTGCACCGAACTCTTGTAGAGAAACCTGCAGCCTTAGCGTAGTTCTTGTAAAATTTTTCAGCATCTTCAAGGGTGGTAAAGGTCATTCCAACCTTCGGAACAAGCTCGTCATCAACAACCGAGAGAGGCTGCACAATACACCGTGTCAGAAACTGTGAATACACCCATAGATATGATTCAAATACACCCAATCATGCCTAATATGATACAGCCGAACCGCAACAACTCAACTACACAATGACCTTTAAAGCCATAAACTGTAAATACACAGGCTGCAGAATACACCATGTCAAAAACTAAAAACACACCCAATCATGTCTGATATAATACACCTGAACAACAACAACTCAATTAAAATAACAAAA
>NC_029786.2:101278930-101279797 GCF_000816755.2 Arachis ipaensis | reverse complement strand
ATTATGTAAATCAAACCTCAGGAACTTCGTTAGATTCAAATTCATAATCCACTTCGCCTGGATTCAGCTAAGAATCTGAGGTGGAATGATCCATTATCTTCAAAACGAGTTCAAACTTTGATTTCAGAAAACAACAAATCAAAATAGAAAACGAAGCTCGAGTTGCAGAGAGAGAAAAAAGTAACGTAAACGAAGAACATACCAGTGAGAAAGGGAGAGAAAAAGAACGATGAAGAAGAACGAGGGAAGACGCGCGAGAAGAAGAACAACCAAATCTCAAAATAACGAAAACGAAGAAGGAAACAAATATTTTAAATTTGGTAGTTAGATATACGCGGGATCTTATATAGCGCGTGTAATCAACGTATGTGGAACAGCGCGTATTTTCGTTTTATTATTTAATGAGCTTGTAAAGCATAGAGCTTTTCCATATATTTTATCATTTTATCTTCCTAATTTATTGTCTTCTCTAACTATTAAGTTAAATTAACGATTTGATTCTGAACTATTTTATATTGGATAATTATACGAGCCAAGAGAATCATAAAATAAATAGCGAAACAATGATTTGAAATATTTGAATGGCTATTTGCAAATCAATTTTTATCAAAACTTCTATCTCAAGTTAAAGAGAGAGTGAAAGACCATGAAAAAATAATTTAACCTTATTTAAATATAAATTTTTGAATAATTTTTCTTTACTTTACGTATCTAGAGATTGGTATGTGCATAATTGAGAATGTTTATTACACTTCACACCTTTTTTTCGGTATATATATATTGTATTATGAGAAATGTTCAAAAATTATTAAAATTTATTTTTTATAATTATTTTTAACTATCAATCTAATTTTTTTAGTATATTAA
>NC_029786.2:101275821-101278265 GCF_000816755.2 Arachis ipaensis | reverse complement strand
ATATTTCTCTTGTATTATTGCACTCCCACTTAATATAAAGAGATCATTAACAAAAAAAATTTTATCAACCCAAAGAAACACTCAAATACAATTAATAACTATAGGTATAGCAACAACTTTTTTTTTTTATCGGATGGATTCAACAGTCCCAATCCTAAATATTAACATCACATATTCACACACTTGGTCATGGCCAAGATTTAAATTTAGATACAACATATTAAAAAATAACATATTTAACCATTCAATTAGGATTGGAACGAGATTGAGTGGTTGAGCCTTACGTATAGTAAGTCCATACCTCTCACTCATATCTAACTCTTGAGGCTTCATTCCATTAACAATCTTCCAATCAAAGTAGTGTAGAAGAGAGGCCAAGATGAAATGCACTGTTCTATGAGCAAGTGGAAGTGCTGGACACATTCTCCTTCCAGCCCCAAACGGAATGAGCCCAAAATCAAAACCCTTAACATCCATTTTGGACTCTAAGAACCTTTCTGGCACAAAGGAATTTGGGTCACTCCAAGTGCTAGAATTTCGTCCAATGGCCCATAAGTTAATTAGAACTTGTGTGTCCTTGGGAACTTTGAAGCCACATATTTCTACCATAGACTTTGATTTGTGGTGTAAAAAGGGAACTGGTGGGTGCAACCGAAATGTTTCCTTCACAATTGCATTTAGGTAGTGAAATTCAGAGATATTTGATTCATGTGGCTTGCCATCTTTGCCAAGGACTTGTAGGAGCTCCTCTTTGACTCTAGCCATCTTTTTAGGGTTGTGCACCAATTCTGTCATTGCCCATTCTATTGTGCTTGTTGTTGTTTCTATCCCAGCAACAAATAAGTCCTGGTACATCAATACAACAAATTATATATTATGTGCATTCATAGATGTATATATAAATATATAATTTTCTCTTTATTTTTTTTAGTTAATAATTGTCCTAAATTTTCATTCAATAACTTAATTAAAAGCTTGTCTAAAAAGTTAAGAATAAGAATTCATTAAAAAATGGAATTCTTTTCCATATTTTAAAACAAATAAAAGTTAATAATTTCAATTCCAATGAGAATTTTAATTCTCACATTTATTCTATTTTATAAATCATACTACTTTTATTCTAAATTATGGATTTGAATTAAAAATAAAATAAAATTCTTTTTTTAATAGAATTATAATTCTTTTCTCTAAAAAAACTTCTCAAACACACTCCAAACATTTTAAAAGAAAAAAAAAATTGTGCAAAAGTACTTACCACAAATAAATGTAATAAATGATGACGACTTAATTCTGTGGAACTATTTTCTTTGATGATATTAATGAAAGAATCCAATACATCATCATATACTTCAAAATTCTTATTTGATGAAGTTTTTAGTAGCATTCTTTCATCGAAAATATCACCAAAAACTTTCAACAACTTCTGAGTAATCTCATCTCCCCTCTTTCGGATGCCTTGTGGATCAAGAAATCGAAGAAGTGGAAAAAGATCCGCCACATTTGCCTTCCCAGCGTCTACCATTATGGACTCTACAGTCCCTTTAAAATTTTGAAATCCATCATCCCTAGTTTCATATTGAGTAAAATCCATGGAAAAAAGGGTGTTGGACAATGAATTCATTATTGTTGTGAATACAACCTCACCGATATCAATAGCTTCACCTTTTGAAGAGCAAGTGCTGAGAAAATCCACCAATTCTCGCACCTTTTTGTGGCGAAGTGTGCTAGTTGATTCTAGCTTTTGAGGAGAAAATATGTTTGTAGAACATAGTTTCCTTAGTGTTCTCCAATGATCACAAATTGGTGACCACACTAAAGAAACTTTGTGGTGGTCAAGTGCTCTTGTGATATCAGGGACTTCCCTATTGGAAAATGCTATGTCATGTTTGGTTAATGCTTCTTTGGCTATCTGTGGTGATGAAATTACTAGAGCATTTAAGCTTCCAAGCTTAAGAGTCATTAGAGGACCATAAATTTTGGAAAGGTTAAAGAGTGATTGATGGGGTTTTTGGCCAAGTTCTAGGATGTTTCCTATTATAGGATAAGGGTAAGGCCCTGGTGGCATTTTTTTTGTGGGTTTAGAGGCTCTATTAAAGATTACTAGTACTAATTTGAGGATTATAATGAGGACCATCATTACCTCAAATATGTTGTAACACTCCATATATATGATAGTGGATACCTCAATTCTTATATCTATGTTGCTTGGTTATGATTGTATAGCTTCGAATGAAGATTATTGAACCTCTATGTATAGATATATATAGGCTGATACAATAACGTGTTTAATATAATTCAAAAACACCGTGCTTCACGCAATGGGTGGATTCACATATTGCAATATTAATCTTACCTCATGCTTATGCAATAAGAGATATAGTTCAAATGACATAATTTTTCTATTTTCATCTAAAAGTTTTAGATTTAAGTCTCACTCCTAACTT
>NC_029786.2:101267403-101275782 GCF_000816755.2 Arachis ipaensis | reverse complement strand
TATTATTCGGCATTTACAATCCCACAACAACTTCACTATTGGCATTATTATATGCGAGAATCACGAATTACTACTATTTTTGGATAG
Organism: Arachis ipaensis; assembly: GCF_000816755.2. NCBI lineage: Eukaryota > Viridiplantae > Streptophyta > Magnoliopsida > Fabales > Fabaceae > Arachis > Arachis ipaensis. Next base: position 101,275,695 of record NC_029786.2, on the reverse strand, counting down.
TGTTCGTTGAACATTAAGTCAGATATCGCCAGCTATATTTTGCCTTAAATTCTATAGACATATTGTCTGGATCTATTTTCGTATGAGTTCGGTAGTGTGATGTATGTTTAAATTAACTAGCACCACAAGTATGTATGAACCGGTTCACACTAGTGATATGTTAGCACCACTACTATGTATGTTAACTCATATTGAAATGTGGAAACATTTGTAACACTGTAGTGATGATCTTTCATTGTCAAAGATTCACGCTACATGCAAATTGAATCAATATTTTTAATTTCGTATAGTAGTTAATTGGTTACGACTCTTACGCCTATAAATTAATACTGTTTTTTTTTATTTGTTAGTAATTAACACATCAGAAAACTTTTATGTCATAATAAGCTTCCACGCCTATATATTGTTCTAATTTGGTAGGCGAATGGAAAAGTAAATTAGTTCCTTTTGACAAACTAAACAAGTATTAGGGTAAAAAACGGCATTAAGCCATGGGAGGAAACATTTTACTCAAATCAGTCAAAATGAATTTTGATACACCATTCAACCAAAGCATAATTTAATATAATTTGAATCTATACGTTTCAAATTATACTTGTACATAGTTCGAATTGACTAACGTCGAATTACATGCATGCATGAAGTAGTAGTAGTTCGAAATAATATGTATCGAATTAGATAGGAGAAATTCGAATCAATTCAATTCGAATTACTAAGGAAGAGTGACGTTAGATGTAGTTCGAATCATATTAATTCGAATTACTAAGGTTTGTGAATTCGAAATTAGTTTATTCGAATTATATATATAGTGCGAATGAAGTTGATTCGAATTACTGTGAAGCAGAACTCTATATATATGCTGTAAACATGAGTTGCTCTCAACAGAGAGGTGAGATGGCTAGTGAGGATAGTTTTCTAGTCTTGGTACACCACAGAGGGGGGATTAAGAGAAAAACTCGATCCGGTGTGAAGTTCACCGATAAGGATCCTCTATGTATTATCGTGAGGCCTACGACGAGCTACGATGCCCTCGTTAGCTCTGTGCTGGTGAAGCTTGGTCTGGAAGGAGTGAAAAGGGTTAAGAAGTTTTTCTATCGCATTCCAACCACGGTGCTCCATGATACGGTGAAGTATGATTGTTTCACAATCGGGAGTGATGAGGACTTGTATGTCATGTTTCTTTGTCGCAGGCAGTTTCCCGAGGTGAGGACACCAGAGCTGTTGGCAAAGTTGGTTGACGTGGTATCCAGCTCGGGTGGTTCGAACCAGAATACCAACACTATAGCCACGGTGGCCGGTTCAAGCTCGAGACCTGCGGTTGCTTCATCCTCCGTACCGGTGTATGAGCCACAGATCCAGCCTGTCGCCTCCCCTTCGTTCGCTGTTGATCTCAGCGGCAACGTTGGCGATGAGGTTCGATATGGGGAATATCTTCCGACCGAAGTACATTGTCCTACACCGGCTGGTGTTGGTGAAGGATTGTTTGATGATCCAGATGACGATGATGTGGAGCCGGATATGATCGTTGATGACAGTGGCGATGATCTCGGAGCGAGTGATCCGAGAGGGGCTACAGGTGGATCTAGTTCTGGCACACAGCAGTACCCACCCCATTTTTCATCGTTGGACCTGGATGCCATGAGGCAGGATGGACATCCTGGGCAGCTTACTGGATTTGGCGCTAGAGATACGGAAGGGTCTGCCGGTATGACAGAGTTCCAGGTTGGTCAACAATTTCAGGATAAAGATGAGGCGCTGTTGAGTGTGAAGACCTACAGCATCCGCCGAGGGGTACAGTACAAGGTAGTTGAGTCTGACTATCGCAGGTATGTGGAAAAGTGTTCTGAGTTTGGGAATGGGTGCACATGGTTGATTCGGTTGAGTCTCCGGCAGCGCAAGGGCATCTGGGAAGTCAAACGGTACAACGGACCGCATACCTGTCTCGCCACCTCCATCTCCAGCGACCATAGGAGTCTAGACTACCATGTCATAGCGACATTCATTATGCCAATGGTGAGGGCTGATGCATCCGTCAACATCAAGGTGCTTCTAAATGTCACGGCCGCACACTTTGGGTTCAGGCCTACGTATAGGAGGGTATGGATGGTGAAACAGAAGGTCGTTGCCGTCATCTATGGGGACTGGGATGAGTCGTACAATGAGCTCCCTAGGTGGGTGTTAGGAGTTCAGTTGACGATGCCTGGTACTGTTGCAGTCCTCGGGACTTGCCCTGTTCGAGTTGGGGGACAGCTGGACGAGTCTCAGGCTTATTTTCAGAGGCTATTCTGGACGTTCCCCCTTGTATCGAGGCATTTCGTCATTGCAAGCCGTTGGTGAGTATTGACGGCACCCATCTATATGGCAAGTATGGGGGAACGTTGCTTGTCGCGATTGCACAGGACGGGAACTCCAACATACTCCCTGTGGCATTTGCACTAGTTGAGGGTGAGAATACTGAGTCTTGGTCCTTCTTTCTCTCCCACCTCCGCCACCACGTGACACCTCAGCCAGGTCTGTTAGTTATTTCAGATAGGCATAACAGCATCAAGGCAGCGCTCGAGGCTTCTGATGGGGGATGGGTACCTCCGGCTGCATACCGGGCATTCTGCATTCGACACATAGCAGTGAATTTCGCCCTCACCTTCAAGGGCAAGGATGCCCGAAGGTTTCTTGTGAACGCCGCATATGCGAAGACCGAAGTGGAGTTCGACTACTGGTTTGACATTCTGCGCTCTGAGAATCCGGCAATGTGTGAATGGGCGAACCGGATTGAGTATTCGTTGTGGACCCAGTATTGTGAAGAGGGTCAGAGATTCGGTCACATGACGGCCAATATCTCTGAGTGTGTGAATTCAATCCTGAAGGGGGTAAGGAACCTCCCTGTGTGCTCGCTGGTGAAGGCCACATACGGAAGGTTGGCGGAGCTATTTGTCCGTAAAGGGAGGGAGGCCGAGGCGCAGCTGGGCACTTGACAACAATTCAGTCAATACCTGGTAAAGTGTATCGAGGCCAACCTCAAGACGGCTAGGTGCTTCACGGTGACTATTTATGATAGGGATAACTCGGAGTACACCGTGGCAGAAACGACTTTGACTGGTTCGTTCTCACTGGGTAACTACAGGGTCTCACTAGGTTCTCAGACTTGTGATTGTGGATACTTCCAATCACTTCATTTCCCGTGTCCGTATGCACTGGCATGCTGTGCCTACTCACGTCTTACTTGGCAGCCATACGTCCACGAGGTCTATCGCCTTAGTTCCGTTTTCGGTGTCTATCGGCTGGGATTTACACCTCCAATTCCGGAGGGTTTCTGGCCACCATATGACGGGCCTACCGTTATACCGGATCCGAACATGAGGCGTGCGAGGGAGGGTCGTCCAAGGTCCACCCGCATACGTACCAATATGGATGAGGCAGATCCGAACCGGCCAAAGAGATGTGGCCTCTGCAGGCAAGTAGGACACACTCGTCGGAGTTGTCCGCAGGCCGGAGGAGCCACCCACACAGGGGGGAATGAATAGGAACGTGTTGTTGTTTGTTTTTATTTGTCTTTGTTTCGTCAGTTGTATTTTATTTTCGTTAGAAAGCGATGTTCTAGGTATAGTCATTTATAATTTTTTAGTGATGAATTTTGTATTTCGACCCACATATGTATGTTGAATGTCTTTCTAATTATGAAATTAAGTTACATAAACAAAGTACACATTCTGTGAAAGTGACTAATACAAAATACGATAACATCAAAGTAACTGCTGCATGAACTAATGACCTAGGGCACTCAGACATAGCACCGATAACGAAAACAAAATACATAATACAAACATAAAGAGACATCATACACCATCATCCCCCAATCATCTAAACAGGTGCGACCCCGTGAAACAACGGCGTGAAACCCGTGTTCTCTGACCTCTCCGTATAAACGGCTCCTCATCCTCAATATTGTCGCCGTCGTCATCCGGAGCAGGCTATGTGGGCATCCCGGGCGGGACATGTACGGGTCTGGATGATGACGGCCCAGCAACTGAATGTGACCCAAGAGTATGTGCGGATGCTGGCGTCCCATCGAGGGCAAAAGCCTGCACAGAAGCCGCCGTGGGAGGCTCGTTCAAATCTACATCTAACGGAGCCTGTGTCCCTGTCGTCTGACCCCGTCCTCAGGCAGCCTCATCCTCCTGCATGATGGTCTGGATATCATCAAGGAAATGTAGTCCACCGAACTCGGCGACAATCCCATCACCAGCAAGGAAGTCTGGAAACATGGACCCCGGACTCACCCATGGCGTACTCTCCTGAAGTGTCTGGTCATCACCGGGAACACCAACGAAGTAATCTCCGAGCGATCCTATGCCAAGCCCAGTGGCAGTCTGACTCGAGGGATCTCCCATACCAGATCCATACCACTCACCATCATGCCCCCGTGAACGGGCCTAGCATCCCCCATAGCAGCACTTCCTCCAGCTGCACCCCGACCATGATCAGGGACATCGTCTCTAGTAGCAGCCCCCCTCCTCCTGCCTCCACGCCCACGTCGTCTCCCGCCCCCTACCAGCCTCATCACCCTCCTCCATAGCATGATCTAGCCACCGCCACTCACGCTGGCTACGACGTGTCCCGACTCGAGCTCTCCTATCAACCCGACGCCTGTCAGGAACGTCGTCGACTCGCTCCATATCAGGAACTCGGCCGGCACCCCTCTGCGTTGCCTCGTCCGGAATAAGAATACCTCTCGGATCCCCCAAGTACATCTCTGGTGACAAGAATCTCTTTCTGTGCTGATGCCACCATCCCAAGAACTCATGCGACGGACCCGGGTCGGCCACGATGTCGAATTGTAAAATGTGCTCCGCTCGAGTCTCCCAGTGAAGATGCCAGTACTGTAAGTGGGACGGGAACCAACGGTCACCTCCTCTCCCGTCCTTCAACATCAAGAAGTCGATGTTCAGGGCGGGATGCGGTGGGGGCTGTACGCCGCCAAACTGCGGTAACACTCTATCAACCTGATGCCACTCAACCACCGCAAAATATATCAGGGACGTCACACACCGCCATAACATCATATGCCTAGGCTCCAAGACCTCCGGATGGACAACCTGGATGACGTCGAGAGCGCTATAGGGCATCCATATAAACTGAAAAAAGCAAATGAAATCCATTTGACGAATTTGTTAAACGATATAGACTGAAACAAGCATTAAATATAAGTATGAGCTTAGCGCACTTACATCCCGAGGCTGTAGCAAGTCGATCCTCAGTCGAGCATTCTGCACCCGAGGTTTCAATAGATGGCCCCGGTTATTTATTAAATCGGGTTCGGACCAAGCCTCGGGTCACCCGGCCCCGGCCCGTTGGACCCGTGTAGTTGTTTGCTACTTAATATTTTATTATTATAGGTTGGTATGACTCTATAAATTATTATTATTATGTTAATCTTGTGTTGGTTGTTAACTTTGTTTTAATTGTCTTTTGAACTTTGAATGTTTAATGTGTAATTGATATAATTATTATTATGAAACTTTAAATTATTATTATGCAAATGTTGCATTGTTATGGAATAATTTTTTTTCAAAATTTAGAGGTTCAAAAGATGTAGAATCTAATTTTTGGCGATGTCGTGATAAAGTTGATCAAGACCCGGGCTTCACCCGGTTTAGACCCGACTTAAGTGTGGCTCGAAAGTAACACGATTTCATCGGGTCTAGGGTCGGGTAAGGGTCTCATAAATAGACCCGGTCATTATTTAGGGTCGGGTTCGGATCACGACGAACCCGGCTTCACCCGGCCCCATGTGCACCCCTAAATAGTGGTACCTCGAGGAAAGGGGCCAGCTACGCATCATACCCACGAGGCCTAAAACCAGGAAACCGCCAAAAGATCCACGACTGGAGTAATTGTAACGGCCTAGCTAACTTCACGACATGTCTGTTGGCCACTCGGCACATGCACCGGTACAACCATGCTAGTGCCGCCGACCCCCAACTGTAGCCACCCATCTCCTCAAGCCTAGCAACGAAGGGTAGCCATCTGATGTGTATACGATTGCCGGACTTGTCGGCAAACAGCTGGGTACCCAACAACATCATGATATAGGCACAGGCAAAGCGCCTAACTGTCTCCTCATCGTCCCCGTTGGGGCACTCTCCAAAAGTCTCCTGGAACCAGGTGCAGTTCACTGCAAATTTTTGAATTTGGTTTTCAAGAGGTAAGACGCCGAGCAACTCATGGAACCACTGCCAAGCTGGCCGGCCACCCTCAATGTATATGTGGAAGTCTGTCAGGCAACCACTAACATAATGTCCGTCCACTGGCAACCCTAGCTGGTACGCGACGTCCTGAAGCGTGATGGTGCACTCTCCGAACGGCATGTGGAAGGTGTGCGTCTCAGGCCGCCACCTCTCGATGAATGCACTCACAAGGGGCTCGTCTATGCGGAACCATCTGTCGTTCAGTCTCGCAAGATGGTATAATCCGACCATCTGCAAGTACGGAATGTACCTATCATCAAGACGCATCCCCTGCTGCTGCCGCACGCTCGATATGCAACACTGGGGCTAGGCAACAGATGAACCGCATAATTAGAACAAATTAAAATACCACTAACATATAAAATTCACGTCGTAAAGAACCAAAAAGGTAATCATTAACCATGAACAAAAACCATGAACAAAAACCACTAACATAATCCACATGCAAAAACCATTAACAAAAACCACTAACATTATCCACATGCAAAAACCATTAACAAAAATCATTAACAAAAACCGCTAACATAATCCACATGCAAAAACCATTAACAAAAAGCGCTAACATAATCCACATGCAAAAACCATTAACAAAAACCACTAACACTAACATAAACCACTATCAAAAACCATTAACAAAAACCACTAGCCTATACCACTATCCTAAACCACTATTCTAAACCGATAACAATAACGTAAACCACTATCAAAAACCATTAACAAAAACCACTAGGCTAGACCACTATCCTAAACCACTAACAATAACATAAACCACTATCAAAAACCATTAACATAAACCACTAGGCTATTACCACTATCCTAAACCGCTGACAAAAACCACTATCCTAAACCACTAACAAATACCACTATCATAAACGGCTATCATCAAATACTACCATTAACCATTAACAAAAAACGCTATCAACAGCGCAATATCAGAAACCACTAACCTCGTCGTTTATCACCCCAGCGATATGAGCAACTCCATCCAAACGGTAAAGCCTCCCCGGATCGTCCCCCATCACCTGAATATGCCACTCCGGTATTTGTCGGCCCGATTGTTGGTCATTTTCTCTGGGATTTGGTGGGGTTTGAAAATGAAGAAGTGATTCGAATGAACTTGGTTCGAACTCCTTATATAGGTGAAACACTTGTAATTCGAATCAATTCCACTCGAACTACCTATTGCAACCAAAATGCACGTAATTCGAACTACCCTAGGCCACGTGCTCCAAGTAATTCGAGTTAATATAACTCGAACTATGCATGCATAATTCGATACTACTTGATTCAAACTACGTTCGAATATTGCTTGGGAGTAATTCGATGTGATTCAATTCGAATTACGTGTAAACCTAATTCAAATTTTATTGATTCGAATTATATAAAAGTGTTATTTGCTGGAATGGTGTGTTAGAATTTATTTTGGCTGATTTGAGTAAAATATTTCCTTCCATGGCTTAATAACGTTTTTTACCCCAAGTATTAAGAACAATAACAAGCAAAGTCAACTTCATTTGCTCAAACTACAATTTTTTTTTTCAGAAATTAGAGAAGATTTTTCATTCACTAATAATTTGTGGCTATGATAGGTTAAAAATATTTATATAATTTAGATTAGCTAAAACAAAAAATCTAAACCTTTTAACATAAAGTCTAGTCCACTAATAAACAAAAATAAATTAAAATATATTAAACAGAATATGTTAACAACTTAAAATATAACATAATAAACTACGTACTAAATACATAGAACTTGTTTGATTGTTATATTCTTCAACAAACAAATTAAAGTTTTCAATTTTTTAAGTAGTACAGATTTAATCATTTATGTGTTTTTTTCCATCATCTTATTAAATTTTTAGAAAATGTAATTTCATAATATGGTATTAAAACTTCTTCTATCTAAAGATTTAGAGTTCAATTTTTGTTGACCCAAAAAAAATTCAACATAAAAAAAATTATATAAAAAATTTACACAAATCTAAAAAATAATTTTTATATAAAAATGTATTAGAAATATAATTTAATACTTTATCTTATAAATTTA
>NC_029786.2:101255451-101267374 GCF_000816755.2 Arachis ipaensis | reverse complement strand
CCACCATATAATTTAAATTATACATAAATAAAATTCTTAGATAAAAGATAATAAAAAATCCACACACAATAATAGTTATCAAATTAAATATTTTTTTTTTAGTTTTTTACAGTATCTTCTAACTCGATAGAATAAAGACTAATTCATTACAATTTGAGTTTTATTTAAGGATTTATCGTTGACCAATAAATTACTATATACACAAAATAATATTTAAATCCTCAATACTTATTTAAGCGGATTAGTAAACTAACTAGTAGACTAGTGCAAGTTAGTTTCCTTCCAGCTAATATTAAATGGTATGAATTGGAATGAGTAAAAGTGGTTGAGCCCTACGCACAGTAAGACCATATTCTTCTCTCATGTCTAACTCTTGTGGTTGCTTCTCATCCGCAATCTTCCAATCAAAACAATGCAAAAGAGTGGCTAAAATCAAAGGTACTATTCTATGTACCAATGAAATTGCAGGACACATTCTTCTTCCAGCTCCAAACGGAATGAACTCAAAATTGTTGTCTTTAGTGTCCATTTTGCACTCTTGAAACCTTTCTGGCACAAAGGAATTTGGATTACTCCAAATGCTAGAATTACGTCCTATGGCCCATAAATTAACTAAAACTTCTGCATGTTTGGGAACTTTGAAGCCATTAATTTCTACATTGAAATTTGATTTGTGGAACAAAATGGGAATTGGAGTGTGTAACCGAAATGTTTCCTTTACAATTGCCTCCAAGTAAGTTAGCTTTGATATGTCTGATTCTTTAGGGTTTTCATCTCTACCAAGAATTTGTAAGAGCTCTTCTTTGGCTTTAGCCATTTTTTTAGGGTTATGCACCAATTCTGCCATTGCCCATTCCACCGTGCTTGTTGTTGTCTCTAATCCAGCAATAAATAAGTCCTAGCAAAAAATTCATGCATATGTAACATCCGAAATCAAATATAATTTAATAACAAAGTGTATATTTTGTGTAATGAAATGAAATAAATTTTGCGAAAACATAAATAAACTCACCGCATGATTAAATATTATTTATTATAATAACTCGATTATCAAATTCATTTTATAACCAAGTCTACTTAATTAATCACCTCTAATCGTTTTTTTTAAATCTTACTCAAACGATTATCTTCCCGTGCATATTTTCCTTTTTCTTTTCTTCCCCTCCATCTTCATCTACATCTTCTTCTTTCTCCAACTTCTTCTTTTTATGTGTATTTTTTCTTTTTATTATTTTTTTCTTTTTTCCTCTTTTGGGTCGTCTTCTTTTCTTCTTCTCCTTGATCTTCTACTTCTTATTAATTCTTCTTCTACATGTTTTTCCTTCTTTTATGTATTTATTTATTTGTTTCTTTATGTATTTTAAAAAAAATTACGAAAAAAAAGAAAAAATGAAAAAAATAAAAAAGAGAAACCAACAAAATATAGAAAAAAAGAAAAATGCATAATAAAAAAATACAGATATTTTGTAACGATAAACATAAAAATTTTGAAAGAAAAACACAATTTTTAGAAGAGAAATATATGAATAAAATATAAAAATTTGATGCAAATAAAAAATTTTAAAGATAAAATTAAAATAAAATAAAATAAAATTTAAGAATATTTTTAAAATTTTTGACAAATTTTAAAGATAAAATATATATTAATTATCCGTAAAACTCTCTAGATTATTCGTACTCTCTACCTAATATAATAACAGTGTGATATATATATATGGGAGTGCTAGATAAACAATAATTTTTTTGAACAATATGAACAACCACCAATCAAATAAAAACACACTACACTTCTAAATTACTTGTATCTAATTCAAGTAAAATATACTACACTTTAAATTATTCACTTAAATTTTAATATTAAAATAACTATCCGATATATTTATTGTTTAGATTGTTTAATATTTTTATTCTACCTATACTTTTCCATATATATATATATATAAGACAAACGTATAAGTCGATGAGCAATAATTTATTCTCAACCGTCAGTAGTATTTTTTATGCGAGCATAGTTATCATTCGTTTAGGAAACATTTTGGAGATCTTGTGTAAAAGTATTACTTACTAGAAATAGATGTAATAGGTGGCGACTCAGTTCTGAAGACTCATACACTTTGAGAAGATCCAAGAAAGAATCTAGTACATCACAACAAGTTCCTTCAAAGCTGCTTTTGTTGGATAATACTTTTAGTCGCATTCTTTCCTCAAAAATATCATTGAAAACCTCCAACAACCTTTTAAAAGATTCTTCACACCTTCCTCTAAGGCCCTGTGGATCAAGGAAACTTAGAATTGGAAAAAGATCTACAACGTTAATCTTTCCAGCATCGTCCAATATACCCTCTATAAGCTCCTTGAAATTTTGATGAGATCCATGATGATCATCATCACTAGCTCCATAGTAGTGTGCAAGATCCATAGAGAAAAGGGTATTGGACAATGAATTCATTATTGTTATGAACACAACATTACCAATATCAATAGCTTCACCTTTGGTGCAACATGTTCCCACAAAATTCATCAATTCTTGCACATTTTTGTGGCGAAGTTTGCTAGTTGATTCAAGCCTTCGAGGGGAGAATATGTTTGTGGAACATAGTTTTCTTAGTGTTCTCCAATGATCACATACGGGTGACCACACCATAGAGACTTTGTTGTGGCCAAGTGCTTTAGTGATATCAAGGACTTGCCTATTGGAAAATGCTAAGTCATGTTTGGTTAATGCTTCTTTGGCTATCTCTGGAGAAGAGATTACAACAGCGGTTAAGGTTCCAAACTTGAGAGTCATTATGGGGCCATATGTTTTGGAAAGGTGAAAGAGTGATTCATAGGGTTTATGGCTAAGTAGTTCTAAGATGTTTCCTATTATGGGATAAGGGTAAGGACCTGGTGGCATTTTTATGGTGGGTTTGGAAACTTTCTTGATGAAAAACTGAAGGCATGGCCATACAAGGATAACCATCATCAAGAGAAATGTTGGGTAATAATAAAAATAATACTCCATATGATAATGGATGGTGTTATCTTGAACACGAATAAAGTAGATGATAACACATACGTATATATAGACTTCATTCTCAATTCTTAAATTATCTCCTAAACTCTAACATTAGATAATTATCTGCACACTTAATGAATTGAACATACATCCAGCAATTGTTAATTGTACATGACTAAACTGAATCAAAAAGAATAACTATTCAATTAAAAATTAACATAACTATCTGCATACCTATTAAATTAAATTGAACATTTTTTACTCAATTATTCACATTATTTAATATTCTTATTGTCTATATGTAATTTTTCTATATATAGAGCCATAAATATTTTGGACAAAAACATGTTAAAATATTATCAAAATTTATTATTTTTAATTTGACCATTAATTAACCATGAATTTATTAAAGTGATCAGAGAAAAAGACGAGGGAAAAGCTGTTTTTTCTTAGCCAACTTGTTATATTATTCATTGAAATTGATTGCTATAATATTAGTTTTCTAGCATTATTAAAAAAAAAAAAAACAAACAAATTTAAAGGCAAGTTACTTAAATAAATAGAATAGAGAAAACGTTTACCCAAATGTGTAAAACTGGTTCTTGTTACTTGCATGTGCAAAAAGTCATTTCTATGTAATCCGTGGCAACCCACCACGGTTTCAAAACGTGCATAAACCGTGGCAAGTCCCAACGGATTATGGCCAAAAGATATAGAGTGTAAACCGTGGTAGGTCACCATGGTTTACTAAGGAGAGATGGCGTGCATAAACCGTGGAGAGTCACCACGGTTTATGAAGAAACTTGTTTGCACATAAAACCTTGTGGGTCACCACGGTTTATGTGTATTATTGACTAATATATACTATAAAATTTTTACATGTATTATCAATTATTTTTTCATTATGTTTATCCCTATTTTTCATTTTACACTATATTTAAATATTTATTATACTATAAAAAATATTAATGAACATAATAAAATAATTACTTATTAATATTTTTTAGAGTACTCATTAATATTCTTATAATATAATAAATATTTTTTATTTTAAATTTAACAAATACTAATGTATCAATATACACTTATATGTGAATTTATTAAATCTATATAAAAGATTTAATCAATAAGCATGTTAATGAATATTAATATACCAATATTAACAAGTAATTATTTTATTGTACTCATTAATATGTTATAGTGTAATGAATCTTTATTTTATAAATGAAAAAATAAAGATGAATATAATGAGAGAGGTCACCTTAAGCTTAAACGAACTTTTGAGTAGTTTTTATAAGTTCGCCTAAGATTTTGAAAACTTCATAAAAACTCAAAATAAAAAATAAAAACACAGATTCCAAACATTAATGTTAGTGTAATTTATTTTTAAAAATATTTTTTTATTTTATAATAGAAAAAAATCCAAAAATTTCATGGTGTTTATTATTGGAGTCTAATTTTTTTCTAATTTATTTTACATAACAAATTTTAAATATTTTAAATTTATTAAATTTCATCATTTTAAATTAAATATTAATTTTTTATTTTTTAGTAAATAGACATCAATTTTTTAAGCATTATAAAAATCATTTTCTTAGTATTATCTGATTTTTTTTTCTATTGTACTCTTTCTATTATAAAAAGCTGTTGTTTGATAAGACATAATTTAAGATTCTGCTCATAAATTTATTGTGCTAATAAATTCATTTTCTATTAGACATAAAATTAACAAGGTTTTCTGGCCATTATTTACTACACATAAACCGTGGTGACTCTCCACGGTTTATGCACGTCATCTCTCCTTAGTAAACCGTGGTAACCTACCACGGTTTACACTCTATATCTTTTGGCCATAATCCGCTGGGACCTGCCACGGTTTATGCACGTTTTGAAACCATAGTGGGTTGCCACAGATTACATAGAAATGGCTTTTTGTACATGCAAGTAACAAGAACCAGTTTTGCACATTTAGGTAAACGTTTTGTCTATTCTATTTATTTAAGTAAATTGCCCCAAATTTAATGCACTCTTAGAGGTTCTGCTAACTTGTGCTGTTAGCCATGTGTATGTTGAATTTTGAAATGGAAGCTAAGGTACCACTCATCATTGAATTTTTTCGGCTTGCAAAGTAACAGTTTAGTTGCCACACCATGCATTGTTTTTGACAAAAAGATCGAATACGTACAAAAAGAATTAAATGGACAATATATATTTCAACAATAATTCATACATGCATGTCTGAAATCACACATACACAAAGTTACGTTGTCTTTAAGAAAATATTATTAATTGGTTTGAATTGGAATGAGTATGAGTGATTGAGCCCTACGTATAGTGAGACCATACTTTTCTCTCGTGTCTAATTCTTCTAGTTTCTTCTCACCCGCAATCTTCCAATCAAAACAATGCAAAAGAGTTGCTAATAAAATCAAAGGTACTATTCTATGAACCAATGAAATTGCGGAACACATTCTTCTTCCAGCCGAAATGGAATGAACTCAAAATTATTGAAGTCTTTATTAGTATCCATTTTGCGTTCTATAAACCTTTCTGGCACAAAAGAATTTGGATTATTCCAAGTACTAGAATTTCGTCCTATGGCCCATAAATTAACTAGAACTTGTGCATGTTTGGGAACTTTGAAGCCATTGATTTCTACATTGGACTTTGATTTGTGGAACAAAAGTGGAATTGGAGAGTGCATTCGGAAGATTTCCTTCACAATTGCATCCAAATAAGGAAGTTTTGACATGTCTGATTCTTGAGGCTTTTCATTTTTGCCAAGGCACTTCTAAAAGCTCTTCTTTGGCTTTCACCATCTTTTCAGGATTACATAGCAATTCTGTCATTGCCCATTCCACTGTGCTTGTTGTTGTTTCTATCCCAGCATTAAACAAGTCCTGGTAAATGCTAATATACAATGAAAATAATCATCCATATGACACCGAAAATCATATATAAAAAATTAAACTTTAAGCAATAATGCATGATTAGATTAGGGAGTCAACTTTTTGAGCGAATATCAGTTAATTTTTTAGTAAAGATTTGTTTCGATTCCTAATCATTTATTCAAAAAATAAAACAGTGATTTACAATTCGAAAATTTTTATCCAATCTCTAACCACTCAAATAATTGATCTAAGTGGTTCGTGACACATGATAAATGGCTTTTTTTTATTGATATATGCATGGAAAATTCTTTATTTCCCATAATAAGTACGGTTGGAAACTTCTCCCAAAATGCACATGACCAATTCGCAACTCTCACCTGTGAAATGAAAATAGGCGCCATTTTAGGCAATGTGGCCACAAAATACGTGCTGTCATCGAACACATGCCATGCCAAGCTAACCAGCCACGAAATGTAGAGCACTTCAAGGCTGACACACACGAAATGCCCAACTCACTAGCGGCACACACGGGTTGGCTCATTCCACAACTGTTAGGCACGAAATGGGTTTGGGACAGTGAAGACACCAACTCCCAGTGGTGACAGTTCCCGTACGAGCATGTAGTGGGTAGTTTGGGAGGCAATTTACTGTAATGTTATGGGTGAAGCAATATAAAAAGGGGTGAAGGGGAGGGGACCAATTCGGAGGGTAGGGGTGAGCACGGGTCGGTTTGGTTCGGATTTGTATTTTTTTGTACATGTATCCGAACCAAACCAAACCGATTAAGAATGGATTGGTTCAGTTCGGGTAATTGGGTACCCGATAACTTTGAAATTCATAAAAAAAATCAAATTTTTATCTTAAAAATTCAACAAGTACAATAAACATGTAACATCAATAGAAATAATCCAAACATGTTAAACACCAAATACATTAAAAACTAAACTCATTAAAATCCAAACATATTAATAATGAATAATTATTGTCTAATGGAAAAACTATATATATTTTTTTATTTAATTAAATATATGATTGAGTTCACGGGTTGGTTCGGGTTCTGCACCTCTAAAATCGATACCCGAACCAATCACTAACAAAAGCCATCGGTTTAATTTGAGTTAGACCCAATTACCCGTTGGTTTCAGAACCAATTTAATTAGTTTGGTTCGGGTTTAGACGGATAATCAGGTACTCGCTATCCGTGCTCACCCCTATCGGAGAGTAGAAAATAGGAGAAAAGTAGTGTGGTTTAGTGTGGTGTTGTGTCGTGGAGTAGAAAACAGGAAACAGATGCATGTGGGCAAAAAATAATTCAACTGTAACAAACAACATTAATTATTAAAATCAATAGAAATAATTCAACTGTAACAATAAACATGTAACATCAATAGAAATAATCCAAACATGTTAAACACCAAATACATTAAAAACTAAACTCATTAAAATCCAAACATATTAATAATGAATAATTATTGTCTAATGGAAAAACTATATATATTTTTTTATTTAAATATATATATGATCGAGTTCACGGGTTGGTTCGGGTTCTGCACCTCTAAAATCGATACCCAAACCAATCACTAACAAAAGCTATCGGTTTAATTTGAGTTAGACCCAATTACCCGTTGGTTTCAGAACCAATTTAATTAGTTTGGTTCAGGTTTAGACGGATAATCGGGTACTCGCTATCCGTGCTCACCCCTATCAGAGAGTAGAAAATAGGAGAAAAGTAGTGTGGTTTAGTGTGGTGTTGTGTCGTGGAGTAGAAAAAAGGAAACAGATGCATGTGGGCAAAAAATAATTCAACTGTAACAAACAACATTAATTACCTCATCCACATGCATCTGTTTCTTGTTTCCTACCCCACCAAAAACACAATAACGCACTAAACCACACTATTTCTCTCCTGTTTCCTACCCTCCGAATTGGTCTCTTCACTTCGCTCTCTTTTATATTGCTTCACCCACAACGCTACAATAATTTGCCTCCCAAACTATCTACTGCATGTTCGTACGGAAACTGTCACCACTAGGAATTGTTGCCTTCATTGCCCCAAATTAAACCTATTTTGTGCTTGACAGTCGTGGAATGGGCTAACTTATGTGTGCTGTTAGTGAGTTGGGCATTTCATGTGTGTCAGCCTTGAAGTGCTTTCCATTTCGTGGCTGGTGAGCTTAATTGGCATGACGTGTGTCAGATGGCAGCACCTATTTTGTGGCCACCTTACTTGAAATAGTGCCTATTTCCATTTCGTGGGTGAGGGTTGCAAATTGGCCATCCACATTTTTGGAGGAATTTTCAACCGTATGTATTATGAAAAATAAAGAATTTTTCATGCGTATATTAATAAAAAAGCTCATGATAAATAGGAGTATTCACAAAAATTGTTTCGTTAATTAAATAGTTGAGGATCGATTAGACCAATTATTTAAATGACTAGAGACGGATGATTACACATATATTACCATAAATAAATGTAACTAATGGTGGCGGCCCAAATCTGCGGAACCATTATTCACTTCGATGAAATCTAGAAAAGAATCTAACACGTCACAAGTCCCTCCAAGATTCTTGTTAGAAGATGCTCTCAACCGCACTCGTTCATCAAAGATATCATGATCGAAAGCCTTCAATAGTCTCTTAAAAGATTCTTCACCTCTTCCCCTTAGGCCTTGTGGATCAAGAAATTTTATAATTGGGAAAAGATCTATTACATTAATCTTTCCAGCATCGTCCAATATTCCCTCTATAAGCTCCTTGAAATTTTGATGAGAACCATGATCATCATCATCACTAGCTCCATAGTTAGCAAAATCGATAGAGAAAAGTGTATTGGAAAATGAATTCATTATTGTTATGAATACAACCTTACCAATATCAATAGCCTCACCTTTGGTGCAACATGTTCCCACAAAATTCACCAATTCTTGCACCTTTTTGTGGCGAAGTGTGCTAGTTGATTCTAGCTTTTGAGGGGAGAATATGTTTGTAGCACATAACATTAAACTACTCTTTCACTTTAGCCTATGACAACAATAAAAAAGTCTCGTGACCTACAAATTCAGCCTAATAGAATATATAAATTCAGTTACAATTTTAGTTTTTATTATTTTATCTTTTCTTATCTTTAGTTGTTCTTGTGCTTGTTTGGGTGCCATTATTTTGATAAAAAAAAATTTATTGAAAAAAAATCTTTTTTTATTTTTTAGCGTGTTTGGCAAATTTTGAGAAGTAAAAGTAAAAGCACTAGAAAAATGAGAAAAACATCTTTTTTGAGAAGTTGTAATTTACATCTTTTTTTAAAAGATCTTTGTTCCTTAAAAAAAGATGTTTTTCATATAATAAATAAACAAAAAGATACTTTTATATTGTTATATCCAAACATAATTGATAGATAAAAATATCTTTTTGTATGAGATACCCAAACATAAAATTACTTTTACTTTTCCATAAGATCTTTTAAAAAAGATAACTCGAAAAAAGATCTTTTCTTATAAGCTCATCCAAACAAGCCCTTATCTTATTTTTATTTGCTTTTATCTTTCTTCGGTCAATGCTCTATATATGTACTAAGGTGGAAGAGTAGTTTAACAAAAATTCCCAAAACACACTCAAAACCAATTGTGCCCTAATCTCGCTTTCTCTCTCTTTCACATCATCACTCTCTCCGATCAACGCTTCTGCGGTCGTAGCTCACCAATTGATCAGCTGCTATTTTGCTATTCTATTTTGTCAAAGAAGTGCACGCAGCAAAATGGACGATTGGGAGGATGAGCAAATTGCACCTATTGACCTTAACAAAAAGAAAGTGACTAAAAGTAAATGGGATGATGAAGATGTGGATGAAAATGATGTAAAGGAATCATGGGAGGATGAAGATGAGCCTGCTCTGGCACCGGCACCTGCCCCTAAAACAACCGAAAAGGCTCCTAAAAAATCTGAAAAAGCTGCTGCATCAGTGTCTTATTACTTGTCAATGTCGATTTTGTCACTATAACTACATCTGTTTTTCTCATACTCGGAGGTAGATTTCAGTAGATGATTCATATAATTTAAAAAGTTTGAAGATGAACTTGGCAACATTCAACTTTACTTTTTGGGTAAATTATGTTTTTTTTTTGTCATGGGGTAAATTATGTTCTTGGGTTGTGAGAATTGAATTGCCTCTTTCTTCATGTCAGGTCTATTTATGTTAAAAGCTGGATGTTGGCTTTGGCACCATACTTTAATCCATTGATTTTTTATACATAACCAATGTTAGTAGTAATCCAAGCATAGAGCATTCCAATAAAAAAAAACAAATAAAAATAAAATAAGAACAACTAAAGATAAAATAAAATAAAATAATAAAGACTAAAATTATAACTGAATTTATATTCTGTTAGGCTAAAATTGTGGGCTACGAGATATAATTTTCTTAGTGTTCTCTAATAATCACAGACGCGTGACCACACCATAGAGGCATAGACACGTGGTCAAGGGCTCTTGTCATATCTAAGACTTTCTTATTGGGAAATGCTAAGTTATGCTTGGTTAATGCTTCTTTGGCTATCTCTGGTGATGAAATAACAATAGTTGTTAAACTACCAAATTTGAGAGTCATTATAGGACCATATGTTTTGGAAAGTTTATAGAGTGATCCATAGGGTTTATGGCTAAGCTCTAAGATGTTTCCTATTATGGGATACGGGTATGGACCTGGTGGCAATTTTATGGTAGGTTTAACTAATAATATTTTGGAGACTGATAATGATGAAACGAAGGCATTGCCAAAGGAGAAGTATTATCATCATCATCATCATTACTAGAAATAGAAATATTATTGTGCAACACTCCATAAGTATTATCATTTATATAAAATGATACATACTTGCATTTGTATTTATATTTTTCAACTACTCTTCAATAACTATGTTCTTTATATAACTAATTCCAGCTCATTATCACATTATCCATTTCACCTCTGCTTGCTGATTAGAACTCCACGTTTAAGTCCTGGTGCATAACAAAACATGACTTATTTAGTGGCCAGTATTTGCAGTCATGAACAGTCCTTCTTAGTTTAAATACACAAATTTAGGTGTTAATGATAATACAGATACATTGCTTGAAAATAGAATTTATTTTTCTTTGGCATAGATGATTTTTTTGCAAATTTTAAAACAAAACACACAGTTAAGTTACAGGAAATTGTATCAGTACTCAGTAGGATAAATGGTACACTTACCTAATTATGAGAAAACACGTCTGGTATTGATCTGAGGGTCATGCATATCATTTCTCCCATTCTAAATTCCATTCAGACTTTGGGTTTTATCAAATGCAAATAATCACGTGCTTTGGGTTTGAACAGTTGAATGCTCTTCTACAAATGCTCTTCTATAAATCTGATGAGCTAGATTGAAGTTAATGTCAAACTATAAATCTTGGTAGCATAATGGTTGTTATAGCTAATAAATTACCTATTAAATTTTCAATTATTTATGACAGTTATTTCAATATGATCAGGTTTATTTTCTTTTAAGAAGGAAAATTGAAGATGTATGTTGTTCTCCGTGCTGACATGTTCACATCACCAGCCTTAGAAATTGAAGAAGTTAAGCGAACTAAGCACGAAGAAATTCTACGTGCTTTTGATATATGTGATGATGATACAGCTAAATCCAATTAAATTCTTGTCAAGCTGGCAAATAACATCAAAGATTCAAAGTAGTTGATTCTATTAAGGATTTAAGATACATGGTAAACTTATCTTTCCGTTATTTTTACCAAAACTTTGATAAATTATTTATCTTTTGCCCCATGATGGTGTGAGGATTGTTTTGACCATTTAAATAGTCTTGAAAATTTTGGTAAGCTGTAAATTCATTCATCTTTTCCTTTTTTCTTAATAAATTCATTACACATGTATTATAAGTAAGGAGTACTCTTAATTATAAATATATTAAATAAAATAATTATTTATTAGACTCATTTCTATATAATTAAGTAAGGAGTACTTTTAATTTTATATTTATAATATTTTATATCAATT
>NC_029786.2:101254485-101255426 GCF_000816755.2 Arachis ipaensis | reverse complement strand
TAACTTTAAATTTTATTATTTTTAATAAAATTAATAAAAAAATAATAGGGATAATTATTTAAATAATAAAAATAATTATTATTTCTAATATTTAAACAATTATCAAAGTATCTAATATGATATTTTGATTAGCAGACTTTTTTTAACAAATTATACTTTTATTATTTTGCATCAATAAGTTAAAATTTTTATCTATTTATTATTACTTTTTTTCATTGGAATTAAGATTCTCAAGTTAATGATGATTAATTTTAATTGAACTACGTACATATGAGATATGAACTTTTATTATACTTTAAAATTTCCCATGGTACTGTTGAACCATGTCAAATGGTTTTCGAACCAAAGCCATAGAACCTAAAGAAGTGGTAGATGAGGCTAAGAAGCTCGGTAATAAAATATTTATTTTATATACTATTTTTATTTTTTAAAAACAGTTTTTACTTTTTTTTTATTTAATTTTTTTTACTTTATTTTAACATCTTCAAAAGTTAATATCTAATCAAAGCTCCTAGACTTTTCTATTAATTTATTGTAATAAATTATATTAAATTTAATATTTATATAATAAAATAAATATTATTAATTTTAAATTAATAATAAAAATCTTACCAATACCAATAATCACAGCTCAAAATCCATGATTTTCTTCTATGGTCCAATAAACGGTAAAAATTTCTTAGTCCAGCAAGATCCGAAACTCTTATTCTGTCCCATTTTTCAACCTCTTCTTTTGTCACCTATAGTTTGTCATATAACTTTTTAGCTAGCTGCTCTATCCACCCGCAACTAACATGGTCTCTTTCGGACACTTGTTCGATTTGCTATTGTTACAAAAATTGCTAACAGTTTATTTAAACCATTATCTCTATTTTTTTATTAATTTTATTAAAAAGTGATTAAAATTTGAAACTAATTGATATAAAATATTACAAATACAA
>NC_029786.2:101243377-101254400 GCF_000816755.2 Arachis ipaensis | reverse complement strand
AGATGAGAAAAGTAAATATAAAGATTTGGTTTTATTTTTTATTTGGTTTGAATTTGGTCAGTAATAAAATATGAGATACATATATAGATTAAGGTCATAAAATATAAATTATTTAACATAATATACTTTATCATATACATGAGTATATAAATGATAAATACATAAAATATTTAAAGTATTGATTTTGTCAAACTATGCCATGATAAAGAGATGTTAATATAACTTGTGTGAAAAAAGAAAATTAATACTAACTCTTCTATTTTTTCATTAGTTTTTTTGAAAGAAAATAACTTAAATATGTAACATACTTAATTGACTTTATCTTTTTATGTATATATTTTTTTAACAAAAATAATGAATAACATTAATGTTAATTTAAATACTTTTGTTTATGGCAAGTGCTTTCACACTTGTAAAATAATAGTTTAAAAATTTAAAAAACGTTTTTAGAATTAATTTAAAAGACTAAAATATTATTTTCGGGTTAAAATTGTTTAATTGTATTAGAAATAAAAAGTATCACATAATTTCCTTAGTGTTCTCCAATAATCACATACAGGTGACCACACCAAAGACACTTTGCAGTGGTCAAGTGCTCTTGTCATATCTAAGACTTGCCTATTGGAATTTTATGGTAAATTCTATGTGATACTTTTTATTATCAACTAATGCAAAGTGTATTCGTACTTGAGAGTTGAGACATGGGTACATGTGTGAGTACGTAGTTCAACAAACTCTAAATTTCGGATTCTAATAAAATAAGCAAAAACATAATTTAGGGTATTGGCCTTATTTGGTTTCATAAAAAAATTATTAACTTTTCAAAAAAAATAATATAAAAAAAAAATGTTAATGAGTAATAGCTCAAATGGTATAGTCTCTCCATACTCAATTAAGAGGTTGACAAAAAAAATCTATTCACTAAAAAGTTGAAAGCCTAAAATTTATGACCATAGAAGAGATATGTAAGTATGAATTAGGATGTCGGCAAAGATCCCTAATAATATAAAACGGTTTTATTAGGAAATCAATTATATTAAAAATGTAATCAATTAGAACTAACTAATTGAAAAATAAATTTATTATACAAAAAAAAAAAGCAACTTTCTATTATCTTAATTTTTTAAAATTTAAAACTAAAAATAAAAAGAATTAATTTGAGTTCACTCTAAATTTTTTTAATATAAAACAAGCGTATAAGATAAATCTCATTTTTCATCCTTTATTTTATTTTTTCTAAATGGTGTTAATTATACAAACACGCTCTGAGATATAAAACAATAAACTATAATTGTTTCTAATCTTTTATAAAATATGATTCTGAATAATCTTATAATAATTATGACATAAATCACCCGTTGTTGATTTTCTTTCGTTTTGGGAAGGGATAAAATTTGGGAGAATAATTAATTATTTAACATACTAAAATAAAAATAAATAATGATATTCGTACATTAAAATTAATCATTAAAATCTGTCACTATTAATGTATTTGTGTATAAATATATGTATGGTTTAATTTATTTTTAATGTATAATTATATTTCAACATATATTTTATACTGGTGACTGACTTTGATGGTTGATTTTAGTATACACATAGCATAGTCGAATAAAAATAATGTATATCAATTAAATTGGGTTGGTATAGTGGTTAATTCACTAGTCCGTTTAAACAAGTGTCGGAAGTTCGAATCTCCACCACTCTATTCATGTAGTAATCTATTGGCCACAAAATTTTAAGTGAAATTCTAATTTATTACATATTAGTCCATGATTTGCCAAATTTAAAAATACTTAGAAAAAAAAGCAGAAAAGCTCCGCATACAAGCCATTAGGGCTTGTATGCTTTACAAGTTCATTAAGTAATAAACCCAAAAAACGCGTTGCTACACATACGTGGAATACACGCGCTCTATAAATATCATGCGTATATATAACTACCAAATTTAAAAGATCTGTTTTCTTTTTCGTTCTCCTTATTTTCAGATTTGGTCGTTCTTCTTCTCGCTCCTCTTCCTCCTTCTTCTCGATCGTTCTTCTCTACTCCTTTCTCACTGGTATGTTCTTTGTCATTTATGTTAGTTTCTCTCTCTGCAACTCCATCTTCGTTTTCTATTCGATTTCTGAAATCAAAGTTTGAATTCGTTTTTGAAGATAATGGATGATTCAAGCTCAGATTGTCAGCTGAATCCAGGCGAAGTGGACTATGAATTTGAATCTGACGAAGTCCCTGAGGTTTGAATGTAATGTATTAGTTTTGATTAATTATCTGGAATTTATAGCAGATGCTCGGGTGTAGATCAGACCTTTTTTGGGTGTATTTTTGCTAGAAGTGTGGGTGTATTTACACTTTACTGCTTTTTTGTTATTTTAATTGAGTTGTTGTTGTTCAGGTGTATTATATCAGACATGATTGGGTGTGTTTTTAGTTTTTGACATGGTGTATTCTGCAGCCTGTGTATTTACAGTTTATGGCTTTTATTGTCATTTTAGTTGAGTTGTTGCGGTTCTGGTGTATCATATCAGACATGATTGGGTGTATTTGAATCGTATCTATGGGTGTATTTACAGTTTTTGACATGGTGTATTCTGCAGCCTCTCTCGGTTGTTGATGACCAGCTTGTTCCGAAGGTTGGAATGACCTTTACCACCCTTGAAGATGCTGGAAAATTTTACAGGAACTACGCCAAGGCTGCAGGTTTCTCTACAAGAGTTCGGTGCACAAATAGGCGTCGTACGATAGAGAATAACGAGGAGGCCGGTATCAGACCAAGCAAAACCTACCAATCATTTGTTGCGGCTGCCGGGGGTCACCGCGAGTTAAATTTTATCGAAAAGAACGTGAGGAATTACATTACCAGGGAAGTGCGAAATGTTTCCGAACAAGAAGATGCAAAGGAATTCGGAAAATATTTGTTAAGAATGAAAGAGAAGAATCCGAATTTCTTTTTTGAGCTCGAACTCGAGGAGGATCAATCGATTAAGCTGGCTTTTTGGGCCGATGCAAGAAGCAGAGCTGCCTTTGAGTATTTCGGAGACGTCATTTCATTCGACACCACCTACAATACAAACAGGTAACAAACTGCCCCCTGTTTATGATGCTAAATTAATGTATTTTTATGAATCCGCATCAGAGGTGTATATTGGCTGTTTCATTGGGTGTATACAAAGCATTTGTTGGGGGTGTACCTAATGATTTTGCATTCTGGACTATGGTAATTTGTTTCAGGTATAATCTGGTCTGTGGTTCTTTTGTCGGGGTGAATCACCACGGTCAGTCAACACTTCTCGGATGTTCTTTGATGAAGAACGAAGAAATTGAATCATTCAAATGGTTATTTCAATGCTGGCTTCGTTGCATGGGAGGAAACGCTCCGAAAGGGTTTCTCACCGATCAATGCGCACCAATGAAAAGGGCTTTAGAGGCCTGTATGCCAACAACAATTCACTGTTGGTGTATTTGGCACATCATGAAGAAGATTCCAAGCAAATTAAACGGGTACAAGGGACATGCCGATATGGAACAAGAAATGAGCCAAGTTGTTTGGAACTCTCACAGCAAAGACTCATTCGATAGGAATTGGAATGATTTTCTGCTGAATTTTAGTCTTGCGGACAACAAGTGGCTTTCAGGTAATGTCTTTTTAAAATCTGCAGCAGAGGTGTAAATTGCATGTTTTCTCGGGTGTATTTATAGTCTGTGTTTGGGTGTATTATGCAGATCTGTACGAAGACCGTCACATATGGGTTCCTATCTATCTGGATCACCACTTCTGGGCAGGGATGAGAAGCACACAAAGGAGCGAGAGCATGCATTCATTTTTTAACAAGTTTATCACCCGAAACAGCTCGCTTATTCAGTTCATCAAACAATATGATAATTGCCTCGGAAGCAGGGAGCAAGCTGAGAGAGAATCAGATGTTGCAGATTTTCATACGGTCATACCGTGTGCAACAAAATCCTCCATTGAAGCTCAGTTTCAAGATGCGTACACTCATCAAAAGTTTAGGGAAGTCCAAGCGCAATTCAGAGGAAAGACGAATTGCATCACCAGATTAAAGAATTCCGCTCTAGGCTATTCAGTATACGAAGTCGGAGAAAAAGTTTCTAGCTCAATATTCAACAAGTTCGTGGTTACTTACGACTCAGTTGCAGCCGAGGTAAAATGCCAATGCTTATTATTTGAGTCGAGAGGGATACTGTGCCGTCACGCACTAAGCGTGTTAAGCTTCGAACAAGTAAGCCAAGTGTCACCTAGATATATACTAGAACGATGGAGCAAGAAGGTAAAGAGGCGACACACACACATCAAGAGCAGCCACGACCATGTTATGAATTATCAGTTCAGGGTACCAGCAGCAGGGGATAACTCTTTGGGTGTATAGTTTTACAGAATATAGGTGTAAAAGCACTGTTCTTTTAGGTGTATTTTTGTTAATTCACAATTTACATATAGATACATATATATAATATTTGTGTTTTAGGGTTTACAGGTTAGGGGTAAGGGTTTAGGTTTTAAGTGTTTAGGTTTCAGGGTTTTAGTCTCAAAGCATCAGGGGGGGATAAGGTTCAGGGTGTATATTCAACTTTATTTGGGTGTAAAAATTCGCAGGTTATGGGTGTATATTTGATTTGATATTTTTCTTCATATTTTAGTACCTGTAATTCATACATTTTGAATATAGCACAGACAGTTTAACAGCACAGACAGTTTGGGTGTATATTTTATGCAATCTTGGGTGTATTATTAAACTTGCGTTGGGTGTAAAAGTTTATAATTTGCGTTTATATATGCCTTTGATGTTTTCCTTCATATTTTACCACCTGTAATACAGCTTTTGAATACCACACAGACAGTTTAACATCACAGACAGTTTAACTATGAAAAAAAATTTTATTCAATAGAAGTTGTTTATAAATGGCAAATTTTTACAGCATTTGTTCAATGTACAAACTAGCTAGCAGTTGGATTACGCAATTTCTATATCAGCAGAATTTATCTGACAAAACGGACTCAATAATACAGAGGATGGCTTCGACAGCCTTATTACATTACTCTCTCTAATTGCCTGATCTCTCTCTTTATTCATTTCACTGAATAGTATCCGTGAAGCATACTCAACTCTATAGTGGTCCACCTCCTCCTACAATTAAAAAGTATATTCTGTTTAAACAGCAATATTAATTCAGTAAAGTAATACAGAGTTATATAGTTCTAAAGACAGTTACCTGTTTCCAATTATCCCATTCATACTTCCCCTTTTTAATGTTTTCCGGCTCAATTAACTCAAGCCACTTCATAACGTATATACCGCAGTCATAGCTGAAAACGAAGAAAATAAATTACAAATCTCATTTAGGAAAGTTTATTGTTCAGAGTCACAAATTTATACCTTGATTTTTGGCCTGATATTTTAACATATGATGCTTTAATTTGCTTCTCCTTCTCGTCTTTCTGTAGAGGTTCCCCGCCAGCATATGCTCTCAATCTTGAAAATACATATCCCTTAAATACCAAAATAAATCAGTTATACACCCGAATGAATGCACAAGATACAACCAACTGAATGGACAATATACACCCAACACAACTAACGAAATACACCCAACTTGATCAACAAAATACACCCAAATGGTTCCATAAAATACACCCAACTCGACAAAGAAATTAGACCCAAAGGAGAACATAATTACACCCAAAGCAAAAACATACATACAGTGTGTTATTACAGTAAAGAACACAGAGGCAACTTACAGTGAATTTATTAAGCTGCTTTCTCTCATCGCTTGGAGCTTTCTTATGTAGCGGGTCAAGTATATGAAATCTCCGCTTTGTTGTATCAATCACTCATAACCACCAATGGCCCGAGTAGCAAACAGGTGCAAAAATCTGAAGGATTGCCACATTTCAACAGTGTGTTATTTTATTTAGCATATAAGTAAAGAACGGTACTAACAAATTTAGCAAATGAAAACTTACATATGGATGAGAAGTTAATTTATTTGCATCTATGAAGGGAATAAAACTCGGGTAGTCTTCCACCCTGAATTCTTTATTGGTTTTCGGTGATATGAATTCCCCCTTTGGGTGCTTTGAAAGGGCCATGCTCTGCAACAATTGCGAAACAAAAAATGAAATACTGAAAATACACCCAAGTGAATACTTTAAATACACCCAAATGACTACACAACTTACACCCAATAGAATGTAAAAAATACACCCAAATCAATACAGAAAATACACCCAAAATTCGTAGAAGTAACACTTACCACAATATCAAGGGGCAGACAGTATACTTGTTCTTGAAACCTTTTATCATTTTTCCGGTTGAGGATGTGGCACATGGCAGATACAATCTAGAAATATATGCCGAAATCAATTTACGTTAATAAACATTGCAGTAAACTTTGGTGTAAAACATTAATGTTGTTCTAATATTACCTCAGATTCTATATAACTTTCTGCCTGGAGGGATGCAAGGTGCATTCTAAATAAAATGTAATTATCTTGGGCAATCAGAGTGCACATGTGGTCATACTCGTTAGTACTGCCATCTGCGTAAGTCTTCAGTCGTGTCCCCCAGATGTAGCACTTTTCTTTCATATCATCCGTAATCTGATTTATTCCCTCAGGAGTTTCAAACTTCCCAGAACTTTCTCCCCCAGTCTCCCTTTGAATTTGTGGACTTTTACTTTTTTCTTTCGCCGCACTGCTTGCTATTTTTTGTACCAAATCGTCTAATTGTTCTAGCAAATTTGCAGTTTCTGGAGATTTTGTCCTTTCTGTCTCCTGCGTTGACGCTCCCTCCTGGCTTGAATCAGTCAAGCCAAGACTGAATGATGGCACTGGATCTGTTTTAGGAACATAGGATGTTGTCCGTGCCATCATCATCAGGGCAGCAACGTCTTCTGCGGCTGGATGACTGCGTCATCATGTATAACGTATTATAAGAGTAAGAATATACGGATCATAAGCAAAGATTGATTTTAGTCTGATGAACTTACATTTTAGATGGAGTTGGGGGAAGCGTGGGTGTGGTTTCTTGAAGTTGTTGGGGGAGGGGGGTTCAGGAGTGCTGCACAGTTACACAAAATTAATCATGGCGTAAAAAAAAAACTAATCAGGAACAATATACACCCAAACTGTTAGCAAATATACACCCAAACTCTAAACAAATATACACCCAATACTATTTCTTACGTTTCTGTAGTTTGTTCAATCTGTAGCAGAGGGGTTGGTTCAAAATCTGTCTCAGGTGTTTCTTGAAGTTCCGGCACAGTGGTTGTTTGGGACGCCGGCACAAAAACTTGAATTGGGACTCTAAACAAAAAGAAAAATGAAAGGTTAACAACGCCTTTGAAAATAATAAGGTTATAAGGATGAAATATTCTTGGAAAACTCACATTGCAAGCGCATCCGACGGTGTCTGTTCCCTCACAACCATCATATTCGAATCAGCCGGACTCAACCTAAAATACACCCAAAGAAAGTCAAAAAATACACCCGAACAATTCAAAAAGAAGACAGGCTTTGTTTTTTGAGAACTTACATACTTGCAGTTTTTGCTTTTTTTTTCCTGCCTTTTTTTTCTTGAATAAAATAATAAAGGGCTTTTTTTTCTAAAAAAATATATATAGAATTAGAAGTAGAAGGTAATAGAAGAACAAAAGTAATGGTTATCTGAAAGAGAAATTACATGCTCTCTGACGGCTGGTTTACACTACTCTGTTCTGTGCGTCCTTGAGAGGAAGGATCATCACTTCCCAAGTTCACAGCCGGTATTCTAAACAGATTTCATGTTATTCAGACAAAATAAGATACAGGTATAAAATACACCCAAATGAATGCACAAGATACAACCAATCGAATGGACAATATACACCCAACACAACAAACGAAATATCCCAACTTAATAAACAACATACACCCAACTTGATCCACAAAATACACCCAAATGGTTCCACAAAATACACCCAAATGATAACAAGATTTTATTAAATAAAGCTTCTTACGTTTCAGAGGAGACATAGCGACCTTCTGTCGATCGCAGGTCAGCTTCGTTCTCCCTGCGAAACAAGAAACAATTATTAGCAAAGAAAATACACCAAAATCTGAAATATAAACCCCAACAAGACATACCCCTCTGCAGCAGATTTTTCAACGTTTCCCCTTAGCAATTCATCTAGATCTTCACTTGATATTTCATATCTCTCACTACATTCATAAAAGAAGATGTTAACAAAAATAATTACGATGATAGACGGTAATATAGCTAACGAGGTACTGTACCCATCAAAGTGTTGATCTTCTTCAGGGGATGAATGCTCAACAACAACTTTTTTTCTTTTTGGATTGTGTTCTGGGTGGAAAAAAAAAGTATGAATCAGAAATAAAAAATTAATTTTATCACAGAATATTATCCAAATAAGTGCTTATTTTTTTGGTGTTGTTTTTGTCTTTTTCTTTTTCTTTTGCTTCTCCACCGGTGATGATTCTTCACTTCTATAAGTTAATAAGACACACTTCAGTTAATACATGAAATCTTTATAATGAAGCCAAAAGAAAGGAGTAATAATTTCAGAATATTACTCATCAGTTGATTCAGATTCAGATTCTGAATCAGAATCTGACTCCTCTTGACTCTTCTTTCTTTTTCTGGAGTCCATTCTGTAAAACAAACAATCATTATTTAGAACATACTAAAGATATAAAATACACCCAAATGAATGCATAAGATACACCCAACTGTATGGACAATATACACCCAACGCAGCAAACGAAATACACCCAACTTAATAAACTACATACACCCAACTTGATCAACAAAATACACCCAAATATTTTCAAAAAATACACCCAACTCGACAAAGAAATTACACCGAAGTATGGTACTTACTTTTTCCCCTTTTTGCTGGGGTGTTTTCTTGGTGAATCCTCTGAGTCTTCTTGAGTCTCAAACTCAGAGGTAGAACTGTCACTATCAGTTGTTTCTTCCTCCGAAGACGATGTTGAACTTGCCTTCCTTTTTTTTGTTTTTTTTATTTGTTGTTTTTTTTTTCTGTTTTCTCTGTTTTTTTATTTTCTCTCTTGTTTGCGCCATGTTTACAATCCCCTGAAACATCAGATAATTTATTTAGCAGCATTCAGATAAATAAATATACACCCAACATATTATGTTCAACTTACCAAAATTTTCTCTGTTTCTGCATTCATTCTTTCGACCAACTGCTCCTTACTCCAGTTGGCAATCTAGGATTTTGGCGGTCTTTCAGCCCTCTTCTTGCCTTTATTTTTAGAAAGATGAAAATATATTATCATCAGGGCAAAGAGGCAGCCATCAATTGCCTTCTTCTTTTTCTCCTTGTAGTCGGTTATGCCCTTGACGATAAAGGTCAAAACATGCCCTCCCCAGTTTCGCTCCGTTATGCTGTCCATCTGAAAAATTGGGGCCAGGTGTACAGGCGAGATTTTGTTTATTGTCGTTGGCAAAAGGAACGCCATCTGTATATAGAGGATGAAAATCCTCTTGAACATTAGGCGTTCCTCTTCGTTACCAACGCCGATATCCATCATCTCATCGGTAAGACTTTTGAGGGTCTTACCCTGGAATCTTCTAAAAATTATTTTGTCATCCTCAGAAAGTTTCTTATACTCGACTTTCTGAGGAAACAGATCTCCTACAAAAAGGAAAACAACAAAGTATCAAAGTCGGTTCAAATACACCCAAGCATCAACTTAAATACACCCAAGCATCAACTTAATATACACCTATAATTTTGAGCTAGTTACCTGTTGCATTGATGCCAAGCGCACGACCTATCTTTCTTGGGGTTATTTTGAAAGAACCATATCCTGTTTCCAGTCTGTTCTCCCCAAGTTTGAAGTTGTTTGCCAGCTCCCTTAACAGTTGGTGATGCACCCTTAGTGGTGGGATGTGCATCAACCCACCGAATCCTAGATCCCTCACAATCGCCTTCTTTTCCTCAGTCATGTTTCTGAATTTATCACTTAGGAGATGTGTGGCACACTTAAGGTCTTTTGTTTGGTTTCTTGCTGCCATTTTCTCTGAATTGAAAAATACACCCAATGATATCAGTAAGATACACCTATATATATGAGTCAGATACACCCAAAGATATCAGTAAGATATACCCATATATATGATTCAGATACACCCATTGATAACAGTGAGATACACCCATAGATATGATTCAGATACATCCATATATATCAGTCAGGTATCACTCAAACATGCTTCAATATCAAGCAACATTACAAGGTCAAGCAATATACACCCCCAATCTACGGAATATACCCCCAAAAATCAGTTACCAGAAGATCTAGAACAACAAGAATAACAGTAAAACGTAGAACAACAACGTAGAAGAACAGTGTAACAAAGAAGCAAGAATAACAGTAAAACCTAGAACAACAACGTAGAAGAAAAGTAAAACCTAGTTCGTAATCTGGAAAATATACAGGAATCGTAATGTAACGTACCTTGAGTATTGTTGCTTTGTTTTCGCTGGAGATTCTTGATGGAGAGTTTGATGCTGTGTTGATGGAGGTTTCGAAGCTTAGCGACGAGTTGTATATTTTGATTTTCGATTTTCGCTTGAAAACGGAAGGGTTGCGTTTTCTTCGAATTCCTTTGAGAAGTGGAAGAAGTGGAAGAGTCTGCCATTACTCGAAGCGTACGTAACCGTTTTGAGTGGGAGCGCGTGAATGTTACGCTCCATTAACTCCCTCTTCATGCGCGTGAATTGTTTTTGGGCTGGGTCAACTTGTAAAGCTTGTAACTCGTTTTTGCTTGTATGTGTAGCAGGCCCGAAAAAAAAAAACAGTGTCTGTGTTTTTGGACAAAACATTAAAACTCTTGAAAATAGAAACTAGGAGAAGGACCAATACAAAAGATGTTCCGCCAATATCGCACAATTCCAAGATTCTACTAAACAAAGAATCTTCAGCCCAATCTCATGAAACATATCCCACATTCCCACCTATTCCGAATATTCCGAA
>NC_029786.2:101233695-101242348 GCF_000816755.2 Arachis ipaensis | reverse complement strand
TTTTAAACTATTATTCTTAATTTATTTTAATTCCAATCATTTTCACAACTACTATCCAACGGTGAAAACTCAGGTACAGTCAATTTGACGTGAAGTTAATAACTAAAAAATGTTAAATAATTTAACGAATTTAATTAAATTTCTATCTAACCATTCTTAATTATCAACTCTCAATTATTAATTTCACCCTATCCAACTCCTTCCTCTACCAACTCTCATCTTTGCCGCAGCTGCCCAAATACCCCAAGAAGTAGGCATTCAAGAAAATACCTTGAAAGATGTTATTGCATTCAAGAAATTTTATAAAGTTAAACCCATAAAGTTTTCACAACAACCACAAAAATTTAAAAGAAAATACATAAATTATTGCATTTTTTCTGTTTATTTTATTTATTCTTCTTTTTTTACCTCACTCAAAATAAAAGAACAAGAGAAAAAAAATATAAAAAGACGCAACAATGTTTTAAAGAAAAACTTTTTAGATACATAATTAGAATTTGGTTGAATGATCCTTTATTCATTTAATATTATCTTATTTTGATTGGATCTAATATTATTTTATTAATATACAGAAATACATAATAATTAATTCATATATTTTTGTTTTTTATATATAGTGTCGGACTCTTCTGGATTCCCTGATGCATGAATCCAGATTTTAGTTTCATCATCATATCCTATCATATGTAAGCTAGATCGGCATCAGTTGAACTTGCAACCATATATCCAAAGAAAGACTATGATATGTCACGTCATTTGTTTCTTGCTAAAATACAAGATAAGAATGCGAAACATAAAGTCAACAAACTCTATAACCCCATAGTTGACTTTTTTTTCCCCCAAATGGAGGTGATTTTAATTTTAATTTTTTATAAATATTTTGTCAAATTTCAACTAAATTTAAATTGACTTTTAAAAAGTTTCTGTTTAATCTAACTAACTAACTCAATAATTACAAGAAGCACTATATTTAAAAGCAAAATTAAGAAAAGTCAGACACAACTACAGAAGTTATCAATTGAATCTGATGACCCAAATTATGTTTTGTTTCTACTACATCTACATATATACATGTATAATACAGGGAAATTATATTATTATTGAAGCCAATAACCATATACCCAAACCACCATGAACTACCTACTACTTCTTCTACTTGCTTTCTTAGCTTGTGCAAGCATTCATGTTCTAATAATCTTCATCTTAGGCACCAAAAAATCCAAATCCTCTAAGGATCCACCAGGGCCTAACCCTTTTCCAATCATAGGAAACATCTTAGAACTTGGTAACCAACCTCACCAATCACTTGCTAAGCTTTCTCAAAATTATGGACCCATAATGAGCCTAAATCTTGGTAGCATAAAAACTATAGTTATATCCTCGCCAAAATTAGCTAAAGAAATTCTCCATAAACATGACCTAATCCTCTCTAATAGATCAATCCCAGATACTATTAGAGCACTTGATCATCACATATTTTCAATGGTGTGGATGCCACCTACAAATCAATGGAGGATTCTTAGGAGGGCTTGTGCTAACAAAGTGTTCTCACCCCAACTTCTTGATTCTACACAAATTCTTCGTCAAAAGAAGGTGCAAGAATTGTTGGATTTTGTGAATGAAAAAAGTGAAAAAGGCGAAACTTTAGATATCGGTGAAGCTACTTTTATAACCGTGCTTAATTCTATATCAAACACTTTTTTTTCTATGGATTTGGGTCATTACAATAGTTCTAATAAGCCACAAGAGTTCAAGGACATATTTTTTGGTATTATGAAAGAAGCTGGAAGGCCTAATGTTGTGGATTTTTTCCCAATGCTTCGCAAGCTTGATCCACAAGGTGCACGTGCAAGGATGAACAAGTATTTTGGAAAGTTGATTGATTTTTTTGATGGTCTTGTTGAAGAAAGGTTAGGAAGGGAAAGGAAATTATCTAACGATGTGTTAGATTCTTTGTTGGAAGTCATGATGGAAGACAACTCACAAGTTACCCGCCCTCATTTATTGCATTTATTTTTGGTAAGTATCTTAAATCTTAATTTCCTTTTCTTTTGTTGGTAAGATTAGAAAAATAATAAAAAATAGTCAATAATTCATATATATACAATTTATGTCGGATGTTGGTGTGATAACAGTATAACTCATTAACTCGTGTTTGCAAGTGGGGCAGGTTTTGTTCAGGATAGGGGGTGAGGTCAGGATCTGGGTGTTTGCCTGTTTGGTTTAGTGTTAATTTAGTTTGATGTTACATGTGTTACTGTTTAGTTTTTGTGTTTTTTACTTTTTTTTTTTTTTTTCTTTGAAGTCCTGCCCCATGTTTCCTGATTTGTGGGTTAGTGAGAGTTAGTATCATAAAAAAAAAAAAAGTAAATTATATTTTTGTTCCTAAAATTTGACAAAAAATTTAAAAATATCGTTAAATTTTATTTTGTTTTAATTGTATCTCAAAAGTTTTTGATTTACATCAAATATACCTCGACGGTTAAACTTTCAAAAAAATTTAAGACCAATCTAATAATAATGCAAGAAAATTATGCTTGATTTGCTTGTATTAAGGAATTGTTCTTATGAAATTGTTGTTGAATCAGTCTTAAATTTTTAAAATATTAGCCGTCAAGAATATATTTGATGCAAATCGAAAACTTTTGAAACAAAATAAAATTTAGAAATATTTTTAAAATTTTTGTCAAACTTCAAATAAAAAGGTATAATTTACTCAAAAAAAAATGATGAGGAATGCTAGGGGGCCAGCAACTTTGTGATTTGTAGCCATCAAATAGCCATCAATGATGGTTTTAATGGTGTGAGATGAGTGTAAGATTTCATTCAATGGCTCACTTTTTTTTGCTGGTTACATGCTGGCCAGAATTTAACAAAGTTGCTGGCCCCTAGACTTTTCCAAAAATTATAGCCTTAGAGAGGAAAAAAACATACAAAACCAACCTTAGCTAATTTTAAGGTTTAGATTTATAATTAAAAATTTAATTTTAAAAAATTATTTGACATTAAATTAAAAAAACCAACATTATTCTATAAAAAAATAGAGTGAATTAAAGTGCAAAATTTTTTACTGCTCACAGATAATAAGAGAGCAAGATAATAACAGAGCAGGATCTATATATAATTAAATTGGACAGAACGAAATTGTGTAGTACGAAAATCTGACTTTATATAGATAGCATTGTCACTCTTGTTGGATTTTTTTTTTTATTTTTTTAAGATTATTTTTTTATAGAAAATTTATTCCTCTGTTTTAGCGATTGAAAAGTTTTAACTAACCTAGATGTTCCTCTCTGTTTTTTTACTTTTAGAAAGATTTTATATAATTAAATATCTAAGCAAGGATCGTGCATGGACCATGTAAAAACAATGAAACATGCATAATTTAGTCAAGGGAAAAAAAAGAAGTAAACAACAAAATAATGCAAGGACCAATAACATTGTAATCTAGCCTTTTAATTCACATAAATTTCTTAATGTGTGTTAAAACTTAATTAGTAGAAATTTTTATCTTATTAATTTTATTTATTGGTATTATATATTAGGATCTATTTGTGGCTGGAACAGACACAACATCAAGTACAATAGAATGGGCAATGTCAGAATTGTTATGCAACCCAGAAAAACTAGAAAAAGTTAGAAAAGAGCTTCAACAAGTGATTGGCAAAGATGAACAACAACAATTTGAAGAATCACATATCACAAAACTTCCATACCTAAGAGCAGTGGTGAAGGAAACTTTTAGGTTGCACCCACCAATCCCACTTTTGGTGCCACATAAATCAGAAGACAATGTTGAAATATGTGGTTTCATGGTACCTAAAGATGCACAAATTCTTGTTAATGTTTGGGCTATGGGAAGAGATTCAAGTATTTGGAGAAACCCAAATGAATTTTCACCTGAAAGATTCTTGGAAAATGATGTTGATTTTAAGGGCCAAGATTTTGAGTTAATTCCATTTGGTGCTGGAAGAAGAATTTGTCCTGGATTACCATTGGCTTCTAGAACCATCCACATTGTTTTAGCCTCTCTTCTATATAACTATGATTGGAAGCTTGCTAATGGGAAAAAGAAAGAGGACATTGACATGACTGAGACATATGGGATTACTCTACATAAGGCTCAACCTCTTCAAGTTATACCAATCCATGCATAATATATGTTATATATGTATTAATATTTATAATATATGATGATGATGTATCCTTCACAAAACTTAATTGATTTTCGTAATAATAAACTGTATCTCAAAGTGTTGAGATTTCAAGTTTCTGACAAGAATGCAGCAGAGTTTTGCAGTAACTTAGGAAGCAAGAAAACGAGAATTGAGAGAAATGATGAAGGAGTAATGTGATATGAATGAATTGTATTGAAAGTGTGTTCTCTTTTCATTACTCTCATTCCTTTTATAGAAGAGAGTGAGACTAACTAATTCACTAGCTCATAACTAACTATAACAGACTTAACCATATTCAAGATTAGTTTTAATCATGAGATATATGTTAATAAGTTTGCACTTATTGTTATATATATAGTAGTGGATTCATCATTTACGAAATTTCAGAAAAAGAAAATGTTTGGTGAAAATTATAAGAGAAATCCTTCCAAAAAATTGTCAATTTTTAAGGAAGAACATATATTTTGAGTGCTTTTTTTAATTTTAAAAATACTAAATCGATTAATTGAGTTGGTGTTTATTACACCACTCTAGTTAGCATGATTCTAAGAACTCGATGGCATTAGTTAGTTCATCTAGGTTAATTGGGAATTGACTATCAGCAGTGGCGGAACTTGAAACAAAATTTTGGGGGGGCCAGATAGAAAATAATTGTCAAAATATTTTTTATATGGACCTCATTTAAGATAAGCTTGTCTAATCTCATCTCTCTAGTTTGGGTGATATTGCCAAATTTAATGCCGTTTTTCAAGATTTCGTTCCAAAAAGTTAAGGTTAAAGTCATCAGATGTAACTTTTTGAACTTTTGAAGGTTATATCTCACTTTTTTCGTGATTCATTAAAGTAGAAGAATTATCTACAGGTGTTGATATTGTAAAAGTTATATGTTCTCCTTCTTAAATATTAGCATTTCTCTTAAAAAAATGTATCAATTCTTTGATTTTCATTATTATTTTATATAAATTAAATTAAATTAAATAAATAGTAAAATATAAAATAATATTGAATTAAATAAATAAAAAATATCTAACTTTTTATATTTGAACTTAAAGATAGAGAGAATGTTGTTTATTGAACTTATTAGATACTTTAAGTCATAGTAAAGTATTTAAGTCAATTAAACTATTTTTTATCTTTTGAAAAAGTACTACTAAATTTTTTATAAAAAATTTGGGAGGTATGGCTCCCCTTGTCTGTACTAAGCTCCACCACTAACTGCCAGACTACGACCAATTCAGATAAAAAATCTGTTATTAACGAACTAATAAAAATATTGATCAAAGAACTAATTGTTAAGTCGAATAATAATTCTGATTTTTTAGTGGTTAACCGATTTAATATAATTTAAAAAAATAATTAATTAAATTTTTAAACATTTAAATCTCTAACTATACCAATTTTAACGACCGGTTTAGTTTTCAAAACCTTGTTTAACTAGTTTACTCTGTTTACATGAATTACATGTGCACATTACTTTCAGCAAGCAGTACATGTACAATGAATTGGACAAGTAGTCATAAACAGTAAACACAACTTGATTTCTCTGGCAAATAATAAAGACAAATTAAAAGTTGTTGAAAATCAGACAACGTTTTTTAAAAGGGAAAACAACTTTAAATATTTTATTTTAAAAAATGATGATTATCACCAACACAAAAATATGTCTTGGATTTGGTTAGGATGAGAACTACTTATTATTGGTTAGAGGCTACATATATGTTTCCACATCAAATTTAAGGAGTGGACTACGGTTACCAAAAAAGGAAAAGCTAAGATAGGCTCAAAAAGAGGCTTTATTCTTAAAAGGCCCAATGTTGATAAGAAACCAACACGGGTTGTTAAAGGCCCATTATTAGTTGATAGAGAGGTCAAGAAGCCCGCTCCAAAAGACAAGGCAACACACACAGTCATTGTTAATTGTGCATGACTAAACTAAATCAAAAGGAATAACTATCCAATTAAAAATTAACATAATCATCTGCACATACCTATTAAATTGATGAACATTTTTTACTCTATTATTCACAGTATTTAATATTTTTATTGTCTACCTGTAATTTTTCTATATATAGAGCCATAAATATTTTGGACAAAAACATGTTAAAATATTATCAAAATTTATTATTTTTAATTTGACCATTAATTAGCCATGAATTTATTAAAGTGATCAGAGAAAAAGACGAGGGAAAAGCTGTTTTTTCTTAGCCAACTTGTTATAGTATTCATTGAAATTGATTGCTATAATATTAGTTTTCTAGCATTATTAAAAAAAAAAACAAATTTAATGCACTCTTAGAGGTTCTGCTAACTTGTGCTGTCAGCCATGTGTATGTAAAATTTTGAAATGGAAGAGGTACCACTCATCATTGAATTTTTTCGGCTTGCAAAGTAACAGTTTAGTTGCCATCATGCATTGTTTTTGACAAAAAGATCGAATACGTACAAAAAGAATTAAATGGACAATATATATTTCAACAATAATTCATACATGTCTGAAATCACACATACACAAAGTTACGTTGTCTTTAAGAAAATATTATTAATTGGTTTGAATTGGAATGAGTATGAGTGAATGAGCCCTACGTATAGTGAGACCATACTTTTCTCTCATGTCTAATTCTTCTAGTTTCTTCTCACCCGCAATCTTCCAATCAAAACAATGCAAAAGAGTTGCTAATAAAATCAACAACAAATGCTAAGAAACTAAGAGAGTACCAATAAAAAATCAGTTAAATGTCTTTGGGTGAATCTAAAATTTTTATGTGAATGGTGTTTATGATAGATATTAGGATGTTTCTTTTACTAAGTATCAGAATAACTAAATGGATGTTCTTTTATATATTTTATAAATTTTTTTATATACTAAGAATTGAAATTGAAAAAGACATTTATTCTAATCAACAATGCTAGAAACCAAGAGAGTACCAGCCAAAAACCAGCTAAATGCCTCTGGGTGAATTCAAAATCTCTACGTGGATGGTACTTATGCTAGACATTATGATGTTTTTTCTACTAAGTATCAGAATGTTTCTTTTTTATACTAAATGGATGTTCTTTTATATATTTTATAAAATTTTTTATATACTAAGAATCGGGATTATTAGAAGTTCCGTGATCCCCACCCCTAATTCTCCAACGTATCATTCAGAATTTTAATTTGGGATGAGAAGTAATTAATATCAAATATTATAAATTAAAAATAAATAAAATTAATTAAATATAATTATAAATTAGTTAAGTTGTTTACTTTTTGACTGATCACCTCTTGGTTCCATATACTTTTCCTAAAATCAAAGGTACTATTCTATGAACCAATGAAATTGCGGGACACATTCTTCTTCCAGCCGAAATGGAATGAACTCAAAATTATTGAAGTCTTTATTAATATCCATTTTGCGTTCTATAAACCTTTCTGGCACAAAAGAATTTGGATTATTGAAATGTAGAGCACCTCAAAGATGACACATATGAAATGCCTAACTCATTAGCGGCACACACGGGTTAGCTCATTCCACGACTGTCAGGCACGAAATTGGTTTGGGACAGTGAAGACAGCAACTCTCAATAATAACAGTTTTCATACGAGCATGTAGTGGATAGTTTATGAGGCAATTTATTGTAATGTTATGGGTGAAGCAATATAAAAGGGGGCGAAGGGGAGGAGACCAATCCAGAGGGTAGAAAATAGGAGATAGAGAAGTAGTGTGGTTTAATGTGTTGTTGTGTCTTTGGTGGGGTAAGAAACAGGAAAAGATGCATGTGGACAAAAAATAATTCAACTGTAACAAACAACGACATTAATTACCTCATCCACATGCAACTGTTTTCTGTTTCCTACCCCACCAAAAATACAACAACACACTAAACCACACTACTTCTCTCATATTTTCTACCCTCCGAATTGGTCTCTTTCCTTCGCCTTCTTTTATATTGCTTCACCCATAACACTACAATAAATTGTTTCTCAAACTATCTACTGCATGTTTGTACGAGAACTATCACCACTAGGAGTTGTTGCCTTCACTGCACCAAACCTATTTTGTGCTTGACAATCGTGGAATGGGCCAACTCATGTGTGCCGCTAGTGAGTTAGGCATTTCGTGTGTGTCAGTTTTGAGGTGCTCTCCATTTCGTGGCTGGTGATCTTAATTGGCATGACGTGTGTCAGATGGCAACACCTATTTCGTGGCCACCTTGCTTGAAATGGTACCTATTTCCATTTCGTAGGTGAGGGTTGCAAATTGGCCATGCACATTTTGAGAGGAGTTTCCAACCATGCGTATTATGAAAAATAAAAAATTTTCCATGCGTATATCAATAAAAAAACTCATGATAAATAGGTCAGTATCCACAAAAATTATTTAAACTCGTTAATTAAATAGTTGAGGATCGATTAGACTAATTATTTAAATGACTAGAGACGGATGATTACATATATATTTTTAAATTATAGAAAATTACTTTGTCTTTTTTTT
>NC_029786.2:101228959-101233648 GCF_000816755.2 Arachis ipaensis | reverse complement strand
TTGTTATATAGATGTCATGCAATTCCAATTTACAAATAGTAAACTATATTAATTAATATATTAATTTATAAAATTTAGACGTTCTTCCTCAAATCCACAATCTAGTTACTACTCACATCTATGAAATATTTTGACATGGAGGGTAGAAGTACTACACTTACCATAAATAAATGTAACTAATGGTGGCGGCCCAAATCTGCGGAACCATTATTCACTTCGATGAAATCTAGAAAAGAATCTAACAGGTCACAAGTCCCTCCAAGATTCTTGTTAGAAGATGCTCTCAACCGCACTCGTTCATCAAAGATATCATGATCGAAAGTAGGGATGTCAAAAACTTCTAGGAGGTGGGGATTCCGCGGAGACCTCCCGAATGGGGCTCCAGTGGTGGAAAATTTTTTCCGTGGGAATGAGAATGGGGAGCGAACTTGACCCGAGCGGGATCCCCGCCCCATCCTCAATAATTCTCCGAATTTTTGAACTTACTTAATAACCCTTACTTTATTTCTAATATAGAAATTTTTTTAGTAATTTCACTCATTGAAAAATCCTAACTCTATTGTTCAAGATTTTATTTTATGGACTATGATTTGCTATGATATATTTCTAGACTTATAATATTGGATAAGATATGTTTGTGTGTTTGTAATAATATTTTGTAGTTTATTTTTTGATTTTTTTGATATTTTTTATTATAATTTCCATACAAATGTTAAATATAGGGAGATGGGGAATAGAACCCTGCGAAAAATGGGGAAGGAGACAATTATTACCCATGACGGAGAACGGGACAGGAACGAAAATTAATTCTGGAGGCGGAGACAGGAAACAGGGAGACATCCCCCGCTCCCGCTCCGCCCCGCCCCGCCCCATTAATATCCCTAATCGAAAGCCTTCAATAGTCTCTTAAAAGATTCTTCACCTCTTCCCTTTAGGCCTTGTGGATCAAGAAATTTTATAATTGGGAAAAGATCTATTACATTAATCTTTCCAGCATCGTCCAATATTCCCTCTATAAGCTCCTTGAAATTTTGATGAGAACCATCATCATCACTAGCTCCATAGTTAGCAAAATCCATAGAGAAAAGTGTATTATTGGAAAATGAATTCATTATTGTTATGAATACAACCTTACCAATATCAATAGCCTCACCTTTGGTGCAACATGTTCCCACAAAATTCACCAATTCTTGCACCTTTTTGTGGCGAAGTGTGCTAGTTGATTCTAGCTTTTGAGGGGAGAATATGTTTGTAGCACATAACATTAAACTACTCTTCTACCTTAATCTATGACAACAATAAAGAAGTCTTGTGACCTACAAATTCAGCCTAAAAGAATATATAAATTCAGTTATAATTTTAGTTTTTGTTATTTTATCTTTTCTTATCTTTAGTTGTTCTTGTGTTTGTTTGGGTGCTATTATTTTGATAAAAAAAAAAATCTTTTTCATTGAAAAAATATCTTTTTTTTTATTTTTTAGCGTGTTTGGCAAATTTCGAGAAGTAAAAGTAAAAGTACTAGAAAAATCAGAAAAATATCTTTTTTGAGAAGTTGTAATTTATAGCTTTTTTTAAAAGATCTTTGTTCCTTAAAAAAAAGATATTTTTCATGTAATAAATAAACAAAAAAGTACTTTTATATTGTTATATCCAAACATAATTGATAGATAAAAATATCTTTTTGCATGAGATACCCAAACATAAAATTACTTTTACTTTTCCATAATATCTTTTAAACAAAGATAACTCGAAAAAAAATCTTTTCTTATAAGCTCACCCAAACAAGCCCCTTATCTTATTTTTATTTGCTTTTATCTTTCTTAGATCAATGCTCTATATATATACTAAGGTGGAAGAGTAGTTTACACAAATTCCCAAAACACACTCAAAACCAATTGTGCCCTAATCTCGCTTTCTCTCTCTTTCACATCATCACCCTCTCCGATCAACGCTTCTGCGGTCGTAGCTCACCAATTGATCAGCTGCTATTTTGCTATTCTATTTTGTCAAAGAAGTGCACACAGCAAAATGGACGATTGGGAGGATGAGCAAATTGCACCTATTGACCTTAACAAAAAGGAAGTGACTAAAAGTAAATGGGATGATGAAGATGTGGATGAAAATGATGTAAAGGAATCATGGGAGGATGAAGATGAGCCTGCTCTGGCACCGGCACCTGCTCTTCAACCTGTTTCAACATTGGAAGTTGGGACAAGACCCTTCGGCATACCCTTATTATCTAAAATTGATGAGAGCTGTCCTGTAATTTGTCCAATAAGTGTGTGCATCAGTGTCTTATTACTTGTCAATGTCGATTTTGTCACTATAACTACATCTGTTTTTCTCATACTCAGAGGTAGATTTCAGTAGATGATTCATATAATTTAAAAAGTTTTTTTTTTTTGGACCTGGTATATAATTTAAAAAGTTTGAAGATGAACTTGGCAACATTCAACTTTACTTTTTGGGTAAATTATGTTTTTTTTTGTCATGGGGTAAATTATGTTCTTGGGTTGTGAGAATTGAATTGCCTCTTTCTTCATGCCAGGTCCATTTATATTAAAAGCTGGATGTTGGCTTTGGCACCATACTTTAATCCATTGATTTTTTATACATAACCAATGTTAGTAGTATTTCAAGCATAGAGCATTCCAATAAAAAAAAAAAACAAATAAAAATAAGATAAGAACAACTAAAAATAAGATAAGATAAAATAATAAAGACTAAAATTATAATTGAATTTATGTATTCTGTTTGGCTGAATTTATGGGTCACGAGATTTTTTTATTGTTATCATGGGTTAAGCTGAAAGAGTAGTTTAATACATAATTTTCTTAGTGTTCTCCAATAATCACATACGCGTGACCACACCATAGACAAGTGGTCAATGGCTCTTGTCATATCTAAGACTTTCTTATTGGGAAATGCTAAGTTATGTTTGGTTAATGCTTCTTTGGCTATCTCTGGTGATGAAATAACAATAGTTGTTAAACTACCAAATTTGAGATTCATTATAGGACCATATGTTTTGGAAAGTTTATAGAGTGATCCATAGGGTTTATGGCTAAGCTCTAAGATGTTTCCTATTATGGGATAAGGGTATGGACCGGTGGCAATTTTATAGTAGGTTTAACTAATAATATTTTGGAGACTTTGATAATGATGAAACGAAGGCATTGCCAAAGGAGAAGTATTATCATCATCATCATCATTACTAGAAGTAGAAATATTGTTGTGCAACACTCCATAAGTATTATCATTTATATAAAATGATACATACTTGCATTTGTATTTATATTTTTCAACTACTCTTCAATAACTATGTTCTTCTTTCTATAACTAACTCCTGCTCATCATCACATTATCCATTTCACCTCTGCTTGTTGATTAGAACTCCACGTTTAAGTCCTGGTGCA
Organism: Arachis ipaensis; assembly: GCF_000816755.2. Classification (NCBI taxonomy): domain Eukaryota; kingdom Viridiplantae; phylum Streptophyta; class Magnoliopsida; order Fabales; family Fabaceae; genus Arachis; species Arachis ipaensis. The sequence continues at coordinate 101,230,232 of NC_029786.2, read as the reverse complement.
TAACAAACATGACTTATTTAGTGGCGAGTATTTGCAGTCATGAACAGTCCTTCTTAGTTTAAATACACAAATTTAGGTGTTAATGATAATACAGATACATTGCTTGAAAATAGAATTTATTTTTCTTTGGCATAGATGATTTTTTTTTGCAAATTTTAAAACAAAACACAGTTAAGTTACAAGAAATTGTATCAGTACTCAGTAGGATAAATGGTACACTTACCTAATTATGAGAAAACACGTCTGGTATTGATACGAGGGGTCGTGCATATCATTTCTCCCGTTCTAAATTCCATTCACACTTTGGGTTTTATTAAATGTAAATAATCACGTGCTTTGGGTTTGAACAGTTGAATGCTCTTCTATAAATCTGATGAGCTAGATTGAAGTTAATGTCAAACTATAAATCTTGGTAGTATAATGGTTGTTATAGCTAATAAATTACCTATTAAATTTTCAATTATTTATGACAGTTATTTCAATATAATCAGGTTTATTTTCTTTAAGAAGGAAAATTAAAGATGTTGTTCTCCGTGCTGAGATGTTCACATCAACAGCCTTAGAAATTGAAGAAGTTAAGCGAACTAAGCACGAAGAAATTCTACATGCTTTTGATATGTGGGATGATGATACAGCTAAATCCAATTAAATTCTTGTCAAGCTGGTTAATAACATCAAAGTAGTTGATTCTCTTAATGATTTAAGATACATGGTAAACTTATCTTTCCCTTATTTTTACCAAAACTTTGATAAATTATTTATCTTTTACCCCATAATGATGTGAGAATTGTTTTAACCATTTAAATAGTCTTACAAATTCTGGTAAGCTGTAAATTCATTTGAGTTTCTTGCTGCTTCATAGTTTTTTTTTTAATAAATTCATTACAAAGATAAAAATAATTATTATTTCTAATATTTAAACAATTATCAAAGTATCTAATATGATATTTTGATTAGCAGACTTTTACTAACAAATTATACTTTTATTATTTCGCATCAATAAGTTAAAATTTTCATCTATTTATTATTACTTTTTTTCATTCGAATTAAGATTCTCAAGTTAAGGATGATTGATTTTAATTGAACTACATACATATGAGATACGGATTTTTATTATACTTTAAAATTTCCTATGGTACTGTTATATTTAGAAGGAACCATGTCAAATGTTTTCGAACCAAAGCCGTAGAACCTAAAGAGTGGTAGATGAGGCTAAGAAGCTCAATAATAAAATATTTATTTTATATACTATTTTTATTTTTTAACAACAGTT
>NC_029786.2:101227462-101227814 GCF_000816755.2 Arachis ipaensis | reverse complement strand
AATCAAATTAATTAATTGATATAATTAATTTATTATAATAAATTTGATTTTTATATAATAAAATAAATATTATTAAATTTTAAATTAATAATAAAAATCTTACCAATACCAATAATCATAACTCAAAATCCCTGATTTTCTTCTATCGTCCCATAAACGGCAAAATTCCCTACTCCAACAAGATTGCAACCTCTTCTTCTGTCCCGTTTTTTAACCTCTTCTTTTGTCACCTATAGTTTGTCATATAACTGTTTAGCTAGGTGCTCTATCCACCCGCAACTAACATTGTCTCTTTCAGACACTTATCCTATTTGCTATTGTTACAAAAATTGCTAACAGTTTATTTAAACAA
>NC_029786.2:101222123-101226249 GCF_000816755.2 Arachis ipaensis | reverse complement strand
TAAGAACAACTATAATATGATCGAAAAGTAAATATAAAGATTTGGTTTTATTTTTTATTTGGTTTGAATTTGGTCAGTACTAAAATATGAGATACACATATATAGATTGAGGTCATAAAATATAAATTATTTAACATAATCTATTTTATCATATACATGAGTATATAAACGATAAATACATAAAATATTTAAAATATTGATTTTGTCAAACTATGCTATGATAAAGAGATGTTAATATAACTTGTGTGAAAAAAGAAAAATTAATACTAACTCTTCTGTTTTTTCATTAGTTTTTTTAAAAAAAAATTAATTAGATATGTAACACACTTAATTGGCTTTATCTTTTTATACATATATTTTTTTAACAAAAATGATGAATAACATTAATGTTAATTTAAATACTTTTGTTTATGGCAAGTGCTTTCACACTTGTAAAATAATAGTTTAAAAATTTAAAATACGTTTTCAGAATTAATTTAAAAGACTAAAATATTATTTTCAAGTTAAAATTGTTTAATTGTATTAGAAATAAAAAGTATCACATAATTTTCTTAGTGTTCTCCAATAATCACATACAGGTGACCACACCAAAGACACTTTGTAGTGGTCAAGTGCTCTTGTCATATCTAAGACTTGCCTATTGGAAATGCTAAGTCATGTTTGGTTAATGCTTCTTTGGCTATCTCTGGTGATGAAATAACAATATTGGTTAAACTTCCAAATTTGAGTCATTAGAGCACCATATGTTTTGGAAAGTTTATAGAGTGATTAGTAGGGTTTATGGCTAAACTCTAATATGTTTCCTATTATGGGATAAGGGTAAGAACCTGGTGGCATATTTATGGTAGGTTTAACTAATAATGTTTTGGAGATTTTGATAATGAAATGAAGACATCGCCATATAGGAGAAGTATCATCATCATCATCATCATTAGAAGTAGAAATGATGTTCTGCAACTAACACTCCATAAATATTATCATTTATATAAAATGATACATGCTTGCATTTGTATTTATATTTTCCAAACCACTCTTCAATAATCTTGTCTTGCTCTCTCATGCATATTTTTTTTTTCTAACTGTGACTACTGATATGAATATATTCTTATTGCAGATAAATATTTTATTTATCACCTTTATTTGAGTAGTTTTTTTTTTCCCTCTTTTTCCTCTCTTTAGATCTTTCTTATTTCTTTTCCATGTGTGTTCTAACACAAAAAATATACCTGCATCACGCTTCATGCGTATGCTCCAACCAAAAGGACAAAAAAGGATCACTTGTCTTGACATTTATGCATGCACATATTAAGTAGGGGTGTACATGGGCCGGGTGAAGCCGGGTTTGATGTGACTCAGACCCGGCCCGAAATATACACCGGGTCTATTTATTAGACCCGAACCCGACCCTAGACCCGATGAAACCAATACACTTTCGGGCCACAATTATATCGGGTAAAAACCGGGTGAAAACCGGGCCGTTAACATTACATTACGTTGATACCTTCTTGTAAGCTAGCATGTAAAAATATCCAAATTTTCAAGACTCCAACCATTATTTAACATGGTAAAATTCACTTAGAAAAATATAACAAGAACCAACCATTCTTCAAAATTAAAGCATAATCACAATCAATACTAAAGTATAACACAATCAATACTAATATTGTCTAATAATACCAAATATTTAAATCAATACAAATAACACAATATTATGCATTAGTCTAAAGTCTTATGCATTTTAAACATAAAACATTAACTTATAGTTTTATAATGACTAATAACACAAAATATTAAGATTTACAATACTTAAATTCCACATAAGAATAGTCATGATCCATCACTAATAACACAAAATATTAATTGTGTATGATGACCGGGTCACCGGGCCGACTTCGGGTGACCCGAGCTATGACCCGGACCCGACCCGAAATAATGACCGGGTCTATTTTTGAGACCCTTACCCGACCCTAAACCCGATGAAATCACACCAAATTAGCCCCAAAAGTGTTCGGGACCGGGCCGGGTCTGTGCACCCCTAATATTAAGTATTAGCTTAATGTATCTACCTTTAATCTTTCCGATAAAGAGCGAAGAGATTATTATTTTAACATAGAAAAAAAAGTCACTACAAAAATTATTATGTACAATGTATGTATTTTTTATAATAGAATTATTTATGAGTCGAATAATTCGATCACCCAACTAAAATTAATCCGATTTAATTTATATTAATTTTGTATTCAATGCATAATCAGGTACAATCGGGTCAAACTTAATTAAACTCGATTTTAATTTATTTGAATATTAGTTATGGGATATAGAAACTCAAACAAATCAGATTATCCGATTAGTTTGGGAAGGGATAAAATTTGGGAGAATAATTAATTATTTAACATACTAAAATAAAAATAAAAAATAATATTTGTACACTAAAATTAATTATTAAAATCTGTTACTACTAATGTATTTGTGTATAAATATATGTGTGGTTTAATTTATTTTTAATATATATTTATATTTCAACATATATTTTATACTGGTGGCTGATTTTGATGGTTGATTTTAGTATACTAATAGTATAGTCGAATAAAAATAGTGTATATCAATCAAATTGGGTTGATATAGTGATTAATTTACTAGTCCGTTTAAACAAGTGTCGGATGTTTGAATCTCTACTCTATTTATGTAGTAATCTATTGGCTATTGTTAGAGATATAACCATTAATGTTGCCTTCTCCCATTAGCTTAAGCTTTTGGGATGAGTGGTTTCATAACATGGTATCAGAGCTCTATGTCCGAAAAGTCAAGAGTTCGATCCTTTGTGAACTCCAAAAGTGGCATAAGGCAAATAAAAGAGAAAAGAAGGCCTATGCAAAATCAAACAAACCCAAAAAGAGGCTCTTGTTTGAGGGAGAGTGTTAGAGATATAATCATTAATGTTGCCTTCTCCCATTAGCTTAAGCTTTTGGGATGAGTGGTTTCATAACAGCTATCGACAAAATTTTAAGTGAAATTCTAATTTATTACATATTAGTCCTTAATTTGCCAAATTTAAAGATACGTAGGAAAAAAAAAATCAGTGTCTGTGTTTTTGGACAAAACATTAAAACTCTTGAAAATAGAAACTAGGAGAAGGACCAATACAAAAGAGGTTCGGCCAATATTGCACAATTCCAAGATTCTATTAAACAAAGAATCTTCAGCCCAATCTCATGAAACATATCCCACATTCCCACCTATTCCGTCCAATTATTAATTCACAACTACTATCCAACAGTGAAAACTCAAGTGCAGTCAACTTTACGCGAAATTGATAACTGAAAAATGTTAAATAATTTAGCTGATTTAATTAAATTTCTATCTAACAACTCTTAATTATCAACTCTCAATTATTAATTTCACTCTAACTCCTTCCTCTACCAACTCTCATCTTTGCCGCAGCTGCCCAAATACCCCAAGAGGTAGGCATTCAAGAAAATACCTTGAAAGATGTTATTGCATTCAAGAAATTTTATAAAGTTAAAGTTAAACCCATAAAGTTTTCACAACAACCACAAAAATTTAAAAGAAAATACATAAATTATTGCATTTTTCTGTTTATTTTATTTATTCTTCTTTTTTTACCTCACTCAAAATAAAAAAACAAGAGAAAAAAATATAAAAAGACGCAACAATTTTTTAAAGAAAAACTTTTTAGATACATAATTAGAATTTGGTTGAATGATCCTTTATTCATTTAATATTATCTTATTTTGATTGGATCTAATATTATCTTATTAATATACAGAAATACTTAATAATTAATTCATATATTTTTGTTTTTTATAGTGTCGGGACTCTTCTCGATTCCCTGATGCATGAATCCAGATTTGAGAGTTTCATCATCATATCCTATCATATGTAAGCTAGATCGGCATCAGTTGAACTTGCAACCATATATCCAAAGAAATTAAAGACTATGATATGTCACGTCATTTGTTTCTTGCTAAAATACAAGATAAGAATGCGAAACATAAAGTCAACAAACTCTATAACCCCATAGTTGACTTTTTTTCCCCCCAAATGGAGGTGATTTTAATTTTAATTTTTTATAAATATTTTGTGTTAATTAATTTTTTCCTTATTC
>NC_029786.2:101207011-101222072 GCF_000816755.2 Arachis ipaensis | reverse complement strand
AAAATTTCAACTAAATTTAAATTGACTTTTAAAAAGTTTCTGTTTAATCTAACTAACTCAATAATTACAAGAAGCACTATATTTAAAAGCAAAATTAAGAAAAGTCAGACACACTACAGAAGTAAGAAGTTATCAATTGAATCTGATGACCCAAATTATGTTTTGTTTCTACTACATATATACATGTATAATACAGGGAAATTATATTATTATTGAAGCCAATAACCATATACCCAAACTACCATGAACTACCTACTACTTCTTCTACTTGCTTTCTTAGCTTGTGCAAGCATTCATGTTCTAATAATCTTCATCTTAGGCACCAAAAAATCCAAATCCTCTAAGGATCCACCAGGGCCTAACCCTTTTCCAATCATAGGAAACATCTTAGAACTTGGTAATCAACCTCACCAATCACTTGCTAAGCTTTCTCAAAATTATGGACCCATAATGAGCCTAAATCTTGGTAGCATAAAAACTATAGTTATATCCTCGCCAAAATTAGCTAAAGAAATTCTCCATAAACATGACCTAATCCTCTCTAATAGATCAATCCCAGATACTATTAGAGCACTTGATCATCACATATTTTCAATGGTGTGGATGCCACCTACAAATCAATGGAGGATTCTTAGGAGGGCTTGTGCTAACAAAGTGTTCTCACCCCAACTTCTTGATTCTACACAAATTCTTCGTCAAAAGAAGGTGCAAGAATTGTTGGATTTTGTGAAGGAAAAAAATGAAAAACGCGAAACTTTAGATATTGGTGAGGCTGTTTTTATAACTGTACTTAATTCTATATCAAACACTTTTTTTTCTATGGATTTGGGTTATTACAATAGTTCTAATAAGCCACAAGAGTTCAAGGACATATTTTTTGGTATTATGAAAGAAGCTGGAAGGCCAAATGTTGTGGATTTTTTCCCAATGCTTCGCAAGCTTGATCCACAAGGTGCACGTGCAAGGATGAACAAATATTTTGGAAAGTTGATTGATTTTTTTGATGGTCTTGTTGAAGAAAGGTTAGGAAGGGAAAGGAAATTATCTAACGATGTGTTAGATTCTTTGTTGGAAGTCATGATGGAAGACAACTCACAAGTTACCCGCCCTCATTTATTGCATTTATTTTTGGTAAGTCTTAATCTCCTCTTCTTTTGTTGGTAAGATTAGAAAAATAATAAAAAAAATAGTCAATAATTCATATATATACAATTTATGTTGGATGATTGTTGGTGGGATAACAGTATAACTCATTAACTCGTGTTTGCAAGTGGGGCAGGTTTTGTTCAGGATAGGGGGTGAGGTCAGGTTCTGGGTGTTTGTCCTGTTTGGTTTAGTGTTAATTTAGTTTGATGTTACATGTGTTACTGTTTAGTTTTTGTGTTTTTTACTTTTTTTTTTGAAGTCCTGCCTCACGTTTCCTGGTTTGTGAGTTTGTGAGAGTTATTATCATAAAAAAAAAAGTAAATTATATTTTTATTTTTGAAATTTGACAAAAGTTTTAAAAATATCGTTAAGTTTTATTTTGTTTTATTTTGTTTTAATTGTATCCCAAAAGTTTTCGATTTACATCAAATATACCTCGACGGTTAAACTTTCAAAAAATTTAAGACCAATCTAATAATAATGCAAGAAAATTATGCTTGATTTGCTTGTATTAAAGAGTTGTTCTTATGAAATTATTGTTCTATTGGTCTTAAATTTTTAAAAAATTAGCCATCAGGGATATATTTGATGCAAATCGAAAACTTTTGAAACAAAATTAAAACAAAATAAAATTTAGAAATATTTTTAAAATTTTTGTCAAATTTTAAATAAAAAAGTATAATTTACTTAAAAAAAATTATAACCTTAGAAGAGAGGAAAAAAACATACAAAACCAACCTTAGCTAATTTTAAGGTTTAGATTTATAATTAAAAATTTAATTTTAAAAAATTATTTGACATTAAATAAAAAAAAGTTAGTTTCCCAACATTATTCTATAAAAAAAAATAGAGCGAATTAAAGTGCAAAATTTTACTGCTCACAGATAATAACAGAGCAGGATCTATATATAATTAAATTGGACAGAACGAAATTGTGTAGTACGAAAATCTGACTTTATATAGATAGCATTGTCACTCTTGTTGGATTTTTTTTATTTTTTCAAGATTATTTTTTTATAGAAAATTTATTCCTCTGTTTTAGCGATTGAAAAGTTTTAACTAACCTAGATATTCCTCTATGTTTTTTTACTTTTAGAAAGATTTTATATAATTAAATATCTAAGCAAGGATCGTGCATGGACCATGTAAAAACAATGAAACATGCATAGTTTAGTCAGGGAAAAAAAAGAAGTAAACAACAAAACAATGCAAGGACCAAGAACATTGTAATCTAGCCTTTAAATTTCACATAAATTTCTTAATGTGTGTTAAAACTTAATTAGTAGAAATTTTTATCTTATTAATTTTATTTATTGGTATTATATATTAGGATCTATTTGTGGCTGGAACAGACACAACATCAAGTACAATAGAATGGGCAATGTCAGAATTGTTATGCAACCCAGAAAAACTAGAAAAAGTTAGAAAAGAGCTTCAACAAGTGATTGGCAAAGATGAACAACAACAATTTGAAGAATCACATATCACAAAACTTCCATACCTAAGAGCAGTGGTGAAGGAAACTTTTAGGTTGCACCCACCAATCCCACTTTTGGTGCCACATAAATCAGAAGACAGTGTTGAAATATGTGGTTTCATGGTACCTAAAGATGCACAAATTCTTGTTAATGTTTGGGCCATGGGAAGAGATTCAAGTATTTGGAGAAACCCAAATGAATTTTCACCTGAAAGATTCTTGGAAAATGATGTTGATTTTAAGGGCCAAGATTTTGAGTTAATTCCATTTGGTGCTGGAAGAAGAATTTGTCCTGGATTACCATTGGCTTCTAGAACCATCCACATTGTTTTAGCCTCTCTTCTATATAACTATGATTGGAAGCTTGCTAATGGGAAAAAGAAAGAGGACATTGACATGACTGAGACATATGGGATTACTCTACATAAGGCTCAACCTCTTCAAGTTATACCAATCCATGCATAATATATGTTATATATGTATTAATATTTATAATATATGATGATGATGTATCCTTCACAAAACTTAATTGATTTTCGTAATAATAAACTGTATCTCAAAGTGTTGAGATTTCAAGTTTCTGACAAGAATGCAGCAGAGTTTTGCAGTAACTTAGGAAGCAAGAAAACGAGAATTGAGAGAAATGATGAAGGAGTAATGTGATATGAATGAATTGTATTGAAAGTGTGTTGTGAGACTAACTAATTCACTAGCTCATAACTAACTATAACAGACTTAACCATATTCAAGATTAGTTTTAATCATGAGATATATGTTAATAAGTTTGCATTCATTTTATCTTATTGTTATATATATAGTAGTGGATTCATCATTTACGAAATTTCAGAAAAAGAAAATGTTTGGTGAAAATTATAAGAGAAATCCTTCCAAAAAATTGTCAATGTCATGGTTGAACAGGTTGTGCTTGGTGAGATTGTGGTTTGTGCAGTAAGAACAAGAAGCAGAGTGTGAGAGAGGATATTATTGATTCTATGAAATGAAAAGCATACATGTCTATCATATCTCTATATCCCTTATATACTACAATGATATAACAGCTCTTCCTAATTGGTCCTAACAGCTATAACTACTCCTAACCACATGCTATTCTTAGCCTTTATCCTTGATAATGGTTATAAATCATATTGTTGTAAGTAGCTATTCTCTTAGGCTATGTTTGCAAGGGAGATTGAGATTGAGAGACAGATATTGAAAAATATAGATTAAAAGATTGAGACTAAATTAAGTTTCTGTATTGTATTTGGTGTAATTATATCTCAATATTATATTTGATTTAAGATAAATATATAGACTAAGGATAAATTTAAATTTAAAAAATTAAATGAGAGTATCTTTAGAAAGAAATATTATTAAAATTTTAGTTTCTGTGTCCTTAGAAATTTCAGTCTTTCTTGTTTCTACTTTCTCGAGGTATTAAAATTATTAAAGGACTGAAATTTTAATTCTAGTCACCGATTACCAAATACAATATTCAGTCTCAGTTTTTTAATCTTAGTTCTAATTTTAAAAAACAAACGTAACTTTAATTTTTAAGGAAGAAAATATATATTGAGTGCTTTTTTTAATTTTAAAAATACTAAATCGATTAATTGAGTTGGTGTTTATTACACCACTCTAGTTAGCATGATTCTAAGAACTCGATGGCATTAGTTAGTTCATCTAGGTTAATTGGGAATTGACTATCAGACTACGACCAATTCAGATAAAAAATCTGTTATTAACGAACTAATAAAAATAATGATCAAAGGACTAATTGTTAAGTCGAATAATAATTCCGATTTTTTAGTGGTTAACTGATTTAATATAAGGGAAAGTTTAGGGGACCAGCAGATTTATTAAAATTTAGCCAGCATTTAGCCAGCAAAAGGAAAATGAGTGATTCTCCACCATTAGATGAAATCTCACACCATTAAATACACTATTGATGGTTAATTGATGGCTACAATTCACAAAATCTGCTGTCCCCCTAGCACTCCTCTTAATATAATTTAAAAAATAGTTGCCGGGTTCTTTGCAGTTATTTGGAATATTTGGGTGGAACGCAATACTAGGATTTTTCAGAATCAGGAAACAGTGGTGGACTTTGTACTAAGAAAGACTTTGCTGAGCTACAACGAATGGACTGAGAGTGTATCTTTTGGTGGTTGATGGCGTTGCCGGAAGCTATAGGGATTTTATGTTTTTACGAAGTTCTTGTTGTTCTTTTGTTGCTCCACATTAGTGTGTTGAGCTTATTTTGATTCAAAAAAAAATATAATTTAAAAAAAAATTAATTAAATTTTTAAACATTTAAATCTCTAACTATACCAATTTTAACGACCGGTTTAGTTTCCAAAACCTTGTTTAACTAGTTTACTCTGTTTACATGAATTACATGTGCACGTTACTTTCAGCAAGCAGTACATGTACAATGAATTGGACAAGTAGTCATAAACAGTAAACACAACTTGATTTCTCTGGCAAATAATAAAGACAAATTAAAAGTTGTTGAAAATCAGACAACGTTTTTTAAAAGGGAAAACAACTTTAAATATTTTATTTTAAAAAATGATGATTATCACCAACACAAAAATATGTCTTGGATTTGGTTAGGATGAGAACTACTTATTATTGGTTAGAGGCTACATATATGTTTCCACATCAAATTTAAAGAAACTATTATTAACTCAAGATCATAAAGTTTTGAGGCCAATAATAATAAGCATGGAGTATCTTGAACTTCTTTTGCTTATTTCTTTTGTGTTAGCATGTATTCATCTTCTATTCTATAAACTAACTTTTAAAGTTGAATTATAGTGGCATGCATGCATAATCTTAATCCTACATTTTTTTCTTTTGACTTTGCAAAACACATGAAAGTGGTGAGCTTTAATATCCACATGTGCAGCTAACTAAAGGTGCAATTTTGTTTCCTTGACCAAAAAAGTTATATACTTTTTTAAGTATAATACTAAAAAAGTGGAGACTAAATAAAAATTTATTCTTTATTATATAGCCATAAAGGTATAGAATATACAGCTTTTGTCTCACAAGATTTACCTCCTGCGTGATAAATCAATGTGAATTTATTTGGAGCCTGATTGCGTTTTTTTAATGGATAGCATTCACATAGAGAATAAATATGTCCATAGGATATAGAGTAGTGACATATTTGATAATAAAATTACATTTTTATGCAGAGCATATATTTTTATGTTTGTGTCATTAGTTAAAATAGTCTAATTTAGCATATATTATTATATTGTGTTATGAGTTAGTTTTATATTGTCCTAATTATAAAATTTTTTTTATTAGTATAAATATGCATATGTACTCATTTTACTTACAAAGTTGAGTTGTTTGAGTTATATATTAAATAAGCTATGTGTGTTTATTTTTCTCTAGACTTTTTGAAAGTAAAGTGCATCTTTAGTTTAGTCAACCAAGATGAATTCTTGCCTATTTTTATCATAGTGAGGTTGTTAACCTTACTAATATTGGTGACCCAAATGACATCCTGGCGTTAGTTTGGTATCAGAGAACAAGGTCGATCCTTGACTTGCTCTAGTAAAATTTTATTTGGTTTGTGGGTATGAGTCTTAGTGCGGTGCTCTCGCTGTTGGTACGAGTCGTTGTTAGTGTGAATTTTCTGCGAGTTCCAAGTAATATTGTTTTTTTCTCTTCTTTTGGTGTTCTTACCGTTAGTGATTATCTTAGTACATTTTTATCATTATCATCATTGGTGCATTCCTATCATCATCGTGCATCATCATCATTATAACATCGGCACCCAAGCATCAACATCATTGCATAGTAGTAAAAGATGGCTCCAAACTGTACAATTACTCAAGAGATTGAAATGGAGGAGTTAAGCCGTCAAGTTAAGGAGTTGCAAGAGCAATTTGCAAAATATGAAGCTGCTCAAAATAATCATGGCAAGCAGAGTGATGACAGTTCTTCTAGTGAAGAGGATAACGCAAATCCATTTCATTATTCTTCTTCGACTAAAAATTTGTCCACACGAAGAGCACGACACAACACGACTCACAAAGCTAAAAGACTTAGGAATCAAAATTGATATTCCTGAGTTTGAAGGGAGACTCCAACCTGATAATTTCATCGACTGGCTTTACACAGTGAAAAGAGTGTTCGAGTTAAAAGACATTTCAGACGACAAACGCGTGAAGCTTGTAGCAATTAAGTTGAAGAAGCACGCATCAGTATGGTGGAAGAACCTCAAGCGTCAGCGAAAAAGAGAATGAAGAAGAAAGATCAAGACATGGGATAAAATGTGTCGTGAGCTCAAGCGTAAGTTTCTTCCTGAACGTTATAGGCAAGATACCTTCATCAAATTTCACAATTTGAGGTAAAAGTCATTATCTGTAGAAGAATATACAATAGACTTTGAAGAGTTTCTTATGAAAGTGTGACATTCAAGAGCTTGAAGAACAAATAATTGCTCGTTATCTTGGAGGACTAAATGCAGAAATTTCTGATGTTGCTCAGCTGCAACCATATTGGACCTTAAATGATGTCACATTAGGTTGCCATTAAAGATTGAAAAACAAAGAACATAAAGGAATAATACTCAGTCGCCGAAGGACAGAAAAGTCATCCTTGATGTTCAATAAAAAATGAAGACAGGATCTTTTAAAAGCAACAAAGAGCGCTAAGAAATGGTTCAAATGTCAAGGTTTTAGGCATATTGCTACTAATTGTCCAAATAAAAGGGTTATTACTCTTGTTGAGAAAAAAGTTAACGAAGACGTAATCAAGGAGCAAGAGGACGAATGTGAGGTTGACTATGCTATTGAAGAAATTCCAGCCGATTGTGGAGAAACTTTAGTAGTTCGTCGAAACTTGAATACTGCAAGGATAACAGAAGATGAGAGTTGGCAACGCCACAACATATTTCACACAAGATGCACTGTTGAAGAGAAGGTTTGCAAGGTTATCATAGATAGTGAAAGTTGTGAAAATATTGTCCGCTTAAGCAAGTGCCAGGGGGTTCGAATCTCGCCTTGTGCATGCAGCAACCCATTGGCCAACAGCAGACTTTAAATGGAGCTCCGATCTGCAACAGATTAGTCCTTGAGCTGTTGGGCTGTGGGATACCATGGACAACCAAAAATTATATGATAGACAAACTGAAGCTTCCAACCGAGTTACATCCTCATCCTTACAAGTTACGTTGGTTAAAAAAGGAGAATGAAGTTAAAGTAATAAAGCGATGTTGTGTCCAATTTTCTATGGGACGCAAGTACAAGGATAAAGTGTGGTGTAATGTCATCCTGATGGATGCGTGTCACTTACTGTTAGAACGTCCTTGGCAATATGATCGTCGAGCTATTTATGATGGTTTCAAAAATACATACTCATTTATCAAAGATGGTAAGAATATCGTATTAACTCTGTTATAACATGTAAATGGTCAAAAGAATCAAGAAGAACTATGCATTTTCACATTTTTCAAGACCAATTACACTCACCAATGAAATCTTTTGCCAATACAATATGAGCCTTTTTCAACCCAGAGAAGATAATGCAGGAGTTCTTTCCAACCCAGGAAAAATGATGCAGGAGCATATATCTTTACGTTTGTGTCGTTAATTAAAGTAGTTTAGTTTAGCATATATTATTATTGTGTTATGAGTTAGTCCCACATTACCTGAGTAGTTCTCCCTCCCCTATTAGTATAAATATGCATATGTATCCTTTTTACGTGCAAAGTTGAGTTGATTGAGTTATATGTTAAATAAGATGTGTGTTTATTTTTTTCTAAGCTCTTTGAGAATAAGAGGTGCATTTTTGACTTAACCAAATAAAATAAGTTCTTGACTATTTTTATTAAAGGAGAATTTTTAATCTCACCGAGATTGGTGACCCAAACGACGTCTCGGCGTCATATTTTATTTTAAAAAAAAATTGATAGAACACACATTTGAATTCATTCTTACTTTCATTCTGTATTTTTTATACAATTATAATCTATATATATGAGAGTAGGTACCTTTTGTATAGCAATAATAGGGGATATTAATTTTCCACTATAATATATATGTGGAATGACTATACTTATGATGAAACATGTTTTACATTTTCTTAAAAGAACTTGTGCTTTCTCAATTGTTCAAAATTATAATACATAGATGCATTTTTATAGTAATTACGTACAAATGAACTTACATATATATACATAACTAGTATTTTTACTTGTAATACTATTACGAGAATATAAATCTTTTAAAATTACGTCGATTCTAGTATTATAGATTATGACACAAAAAATTTATAGCATTAAACTATTTTTATAAAATAGTCGTAAGGGACAAAAGTCCCTGTCGGCTAAGAAGACCAGAGTCTTAAACAAAATTAAATAATAAGTTTTTTAGTTATTATTTTCAAATGAAAGAGTTTAATTTTTTTACTTAATTTTAACATTTGTTATCTAAAATTTGAAAGATTTTAACATGTATATTTTTATATTTGATTAGATATTAAGTTTGTTGCACAAATAGAAATAATTAATTTTTATGTTTGCTATTTAAAAATAATATTTTTTATATATATATAAAAATATAATTAGATATTAACATAAAAAAAATTTATATTGATAGTTATAAAATTAACTCATTTTTTTAAAACAATTGAATCTTGATTTTAACTTTTAGTCACAATATTAGTACTTTTTTAAAATTATATGTAATAAATATTAAAAAAAAGTAAAAATATATATTAAAAAGATAAGCAGTAAAATTTAAAATTAAAAAAATTATGTATATAATAATATTTTTTATTTAAATTATATTATGTTTTTAATTTTATTTTTTGTAGAACATAAAAGTAGAGAAAAATAAAGAATGAGAGAAAAGAGTGAGAAAGATAAAGAAAAAGAATGAGAGAGGGAGTTTGTTAATTTTGAAAGTTAAGAAAATTTTTATTTTAATTATAATGAAAATATCTGGTAACACATTTTGATTTGTCAAATTACTAATATAAAATATGAATTATAAATTATATATAGAGTGAGAAGGATAAAGAGAAATAGAAAAAAAGAGAGAGTTAGATAAGAAAATATAAGAAGGATGTTTACTAATTTTAGAGGAAAATATTTTTTCTAAATTTTAATAAAAGAGTGTCATGTGACACATTTTAGTTATTAAATTAGTTAGTAATATATAAATATAATATATAATATAGCTATATTTTAATTTTAGTATTTTAATTTTAATTTTAATTTAATTTAAATACAATTAGAGAATGTTATATTGTATATTTTGATTCTCAAATTCGTAATTAGTCATTGATAATGATATATAAGAGAGATAGAGTGAGTGAAGAAATGAGAGAGATAGAGAAAGGAAGAGAGAAGAGGGGAGAGTTCTTTAATTGTGGAGGAAAAGATTTGATTTCAATTACAATGAAAGAGTGACATGTGGTACATTTTGGCCTTAAAATTAGAGATATATAATAGATTAATCTTTTTGTGATTTTACTAATGAATCTTATATTTTTTATACTAGGATTTATTTAATGCTGGAATAGACACAACAAGCAGTATGATAGAATGGACAATGGCAGAACTTGTACGTAATCCAAAAGAATTAAAAAAAGTAAGAGAAGAGCTTCATCAAGTTCTTGGAAAAGAACAACAAATTGAAGAATCACATATTTCAAAGCTTCCATTTCTAAGAGCAGTTGTGAAAGAAACGTTTCGCTTGCACCCACCAGCTCCATTACTACTACCACATAAGTCACCACAAGAGGACATTGAAATATGTGGTTTCATGGTGCCTAAAAATGCACAAGTTTGGGTTAATGTATGGGGCATGGGAAGAGATTCAAGTATTTGGACAAACCCAAATGAATTCATGCCTCAAAGATTCTTGGAGAGTAACATTGATTTTAGAGGCAACGATTTTGAATTGATTCCTTTTGGAGCTGGAAGAAGAATTTGCCCTGGATTGCCATTAGCTTTTAGAAGTGTTCATATTGTGTTAGCTTCTCTTCTATATGGATATGATTGGAAACTCCCAAATGAATTAGAGGCAAAGGATATTGATATGTCTGAAAATTTTGGGATTACCTTGCACAAAGCCCAACCTCTTCAAATTATTCCCATAAAATCATAATACTTAAGAAGATTAGGGTTTGCAGCCGAGGCCTTGGTTCAATGGCAGCATCACCTGCCTCGTTGGGAGCTGCACCCGGGTTCGAATCCTCATTAAGGAATATAGAACCCGTATTAATAGTGTACCCATGTAGTGTGTGTGAGTGTGTTGTGTGAGTGTGTAATACATGGATGTAATACTTAGGATTGGGGTTGTCCAATCCATTTGACAAAAAAAAAAAAAAAAGAAGATTAGGGTTTGATTAAGCTAAGTTAATAAATGTAAGAGAAAAAGTAAAAATAAAAGTGTTTTTTCAAGTAACACAACTAGAAGTAATGGAAGAATGGTATGTATTGAAGCGAAAATAAAGTTACCTTTTGTTGCCTTGGAATGTAATAATATAATTATGCATACACATATATTATTTAAGCTTGATTTGTTGAAATTTTTTGAATAGATGTTTATACTTTCGTTTTGTGTTTAGTAAATTAGAAAACTGTGTTTATACTTATGTTTGTGCTTGTGCTTATGTTTGTGTTTATAACTTTTAAAAGTTATGGATATTTTTAAAAACACTTAAGGAAGAGTTTTTTAAAGTTGGCTTATGCTTATCAAAATAAAAAAAATCTAATATAACCTTATACATTAATTAATATATAAATTTAATTCTTATATTAATGTCTATTATAGTATTTTTAAATTTTAAAAGTTATTTTATTAGACTTTAGACGCACTTATTATTGTTTGTGCTTATTAAAAGCTATTTTTAATTTATTTTACTAAACACAAATAGTACAATTTTTAAATTTTAAATTGTCTAAGGATTCATTGAACCAACCAATTCTAATTAGGCATGTCAAGCTTTTTATGTTGAGAAAACAGCTCAGTAAAACAGAAGAAAAAAGAGGCTTGTTATTGATTACAAGCTGTTCAATGTCCTTTTGCAAGACGATAAATTCGCTTTACTAAGAATTTTAGTTATCACACAAAGGCTAAGTGTGGCAAGTTTGATCTAAAATAAAGTTGATGAATTTTGACGATTGGACTCCATCTTGAAGAAAGATACAAGACATCCTTTGTATTCTTGAAGCCCAATATTAGTGGACAATAATATCATTTGGACTCAAAGTAGCCCCATCTCTCTTAACAATAATCAAGATCTTTGAGCCTATTTTATATTTCATACTCATTTACATTGATGACATCCTACTGTTCTAAAAAATAATGAGATTCATATAAGACACTTCTAACCTAATTCACTAAAATCATAGAAGATCAGGAAATCATGTCGTCATAAAAAAAGTTTTATTGTCCAAACAAAAATTGAGTTCCTCGAGATGATTTTTTAATATGGATTTTTTTAACTAGGAAATCATATTGCTAAAGAATTGATCCATTTTCTTGATGAAAACATAACCGTCAAACAGGTTCAACAATTTTTAGAAATGGTAAACTAAATCAGAGACTTTATCTCAAATGTGATCAGATACACTAGCCAACTGTCAAAATTTAAAAAAAAAATTCCTACCATGAGAACTTGAACAAACCACAGCTATCAAAATTCTAAAAAAAAATAACACAAGATCCCCCTCCTTTAAAGATTCCTAGCACCCAAAAAAAAAGAATACTACAAACAGATGCTAGTGACGAATTCTGAGAATCTATGTTACTTGAAGAAACTGATGGGATAAGACATTACTGTGTGCATGTTAGTAGATAATTCAAAGAATAAAAAAAATACTACCATGCTACTTACAAAGAAATCCTTGCTGTCAAGCGCGGGATAGAAAAATTCAATTTCCACCTCAATTCCTATCATTTTACTATGAAAATGGGTAACACCTCTTTCCCATCAATGCTGGAGATCAAGAAAAGGATTTTGCCAGACTCCCAGCTCTTGCGATAGAAAGACTAGTTCTTTCGTTATAAATTTGAAGTAAAACACATAAAGGGATATCAAAACACTCTTGCTGATTTTCTTTCTAGACCTACTAAAGAACCAATCCCAAAATCAGTCATTTATATCTGCACAATGAATACATACAAACCCTCCATACATCATTCTATTTTTTTACTGTCGTATGCTCCAGAGAAGCCCATACAGAAAAAAATTGGCTCTTTTTTCCTCAAAATAAGATCTCAGACAGAGTTTCAAATAGCCAGCCTAACTAGACAAACCCTATTTTACTGGTTATACCAGCTTTTTGTCATAATCTAAATTCTTTCAAACCCAATGTACTTCAGCATGGACACTCCTTTCTGCACTATACTAATAATTCAAGAACCTATACCAGAAAAAATGATGTGGTACATCTAGGCTCTATCTTTTATATATACATGTGCCATCATAGTTTCAATCTTTCTCATATATCATATCTTGTGTAATAGCACTCAGACACAATCCAATCTGATCCGATTATTCTCCATGTATGCTCCACTTGATGCATGGTGAGGAATGTTATACAACATGTTTGACCAACATCAACTGTGGAACAAATTTTCTCAGGAAAAACAAAAATTCTGTTGTTTTATTATCCTACAAAAAAGTTACTTTACTAACAAAAATAGTAGCCTACACACCATGAATAGAATTGATATTGTTGGATATTCTACCATATGACTAACAGATGAAAAATCAGTTTTAAATATCTTGGCCAAATATCGTTGTCAACTCTGACAACCTAAAATATATGGAGAAAGAAATGTAATTGAAGGACTCTCATTTAAATCAGATGTTCCAACCACACTCCAAGAGTTTCAGTCTAGATTCATAACCTCAGAAATAATTAATCAATTTGAACAGTGCTTTTTTTACACTCCGAAGTCAAGACAAAACTTCTCTAATCAGCCTAGCTAGTACATCCAGACATCTCCCAACTTCATGTAGAAATCTTGATGAAGATCTGAATTTTGAAGATCTAAGTGTTAGAGTATATGCCTTACCACCTAGCCCAACCAGGATTGATGCAGGGATACCCAATGGCACTTAAGACCCATATTCAGACTTACATGACCCATATCTACAAGATGCCCAAGATCCTAATGAAGAGAACACTGAAGATCCACTTACCTACTTACAGAACCCAAATATGGATTTTAGAACTGTCAACTTGGCTTGTGGTGACACATCATCCCCCACTATTATTAAGCGCACTAAAATAAAGTGATCATTGTCACTTATCTAGCTAAGTCAGGAAGAGATAAGGCTTATCCTTATCTTCCAGCTGGCATTGTATAATAGACTTGTTTAAATTTTGTAAAGATATAGTTATCGATCAGAGCCTCTATAAAAAAAGGAGCTCATCTCAGTTGTAAGTATCGAATATTATAAAATATTCATCCTTTTCTATCTCACAAAATATTTTATTTAATTTTTTTTTGTTTTTTTTTAAATTTAGCTAATATTATTTTCTTCCTCTTTATCTAATGTCATTAAATATATTCTGGATTTATTTTTTATTTCAGAAGATCTGCTCATTAGAATATGACATAAATAGAATCCACAAAAAATCTTTATAATATAAAAAAAAATACTCCATGTTATAACATCAAATTTTGTTCGGATTCTTGAAATCTTGGGGATCACCACTGTGGGCATTGACAACGAAAGATGGTTATGGGTTGTTTTTCTTACTGAAGTTACTAATTGATGGGTGGAATCCAACACACAACCCTAATTAAGTATAAATAAAATGTGTGTATATATAGAATACTTAATTACTAAATTGTATACTAATTAAATTGTACGTTCGAAAAGAAAAAAGAAAAAAAGAAAAGAAAAAGAGTATATAGTTATTTTCCTTTAGAAAATGACATTGTCTTTGCTGATCGATTTGCCCAACTTTGCAAAATGATGAGATTCAAAAAAGTAGATATCTTATCTATCGGGGAAAAAAAAAGATATGGTCTATATTATATTGTCAAGTACCGCCCTAGGGGAAGAAATATATATAGATTATAGACACATGTATTTTGTTTTTTTCCATCGCCATGATTGCATACAGCTGTTTCTGCACTCAGCCCTACAAATTTGACTGTAAAATAAGGTTGACAGTTTTCTAGATATGATTGTTAATTTACTACAACAAAATCGGTATTTAATGACGGTTCTGGATCATATTACGACGATTAAACCAAATGTTGGAAAATAAGCCGCGGCTAACGATTAGCGACAATTTTAATTAATCGTTGAAATAATCGTCGCTAAATGTCTCTCAGTTTTGCGACGATTTATAACCGTTACTAAATAACAAATAAACGAAAACAACATTTTTTTTTCTATCATCAGTTTAAATTAAAAAAAATATATATTAATATATAATACCAA
>NC_029786.2:101192101-101206867 GCF_000816755.2 Arachis ipaensis | reverse complement strand
ATATGGCTAAATATTTTGTAACTTCACCATCATATAAACAAAAATGACAAATAAAAACTACAAAAAAAGTAACTATATCCTATAGAGTAGTGCATTTAAGAAAATAATATTCTAGAAAAAGAAAGTTAAATTAAATGAAAAGGGTGTGACACTACTTAGTTATGTTGGTGGGTATGAGTTATGACAACAATAACTTCTGCTCAAAGGCGAGGGAGTGACTCCCATATTATAACAATTCTTTTTTTCCTTTGAAAAGTGAAGATTAAAACTAAAAAAGAACAATGCATACTTATCTTTTAAAAGCGCTAGCTCATAGCAAGAACTAAATACAATAATATTCCCGCCGCCTGTATATGTTGTGATTATTATTAGCATCAATTTGTCAAAGAGAAGGCCTAACATTGAAATTTTTATTCAACTTAGTTAAGCCTTTTATACATCCTATGACTCTCAGGGCGTAACATATAGTCAAGATATGCAGAACTTTATCATTTATATTTTTAGTGGAACAATGCTACCATATCAATAAATATTATTATTTTTAATTAATATTTAATTAATAATAATTTATATTTATATTATATATATTTTACATATAAAAAAATTATTTATATTTATATTTATTAAAATTTTATATACATAAATTAATATAATTTTATATTTATATTTTTTAAAATTTGTACATATAAATTAATAAAATTTATTTATTAAAAATAATTTAATATTTATATTAATTAAATAATAATTAAAAATATTAAAAATTATTGGCTTTAAAAATTTTTTTAGTATTAGTGAATAATGAATAATAAAATAAATTGAAAAATAAAAACAAATCAAATCTATGCTTAATATGGTCAATTAAGTTTAATCATTGAAATGATGAAATATAGATAACCTTTGAATATATAAGAGAAGAAATGGTTGCATGTCAATGAGTTATAACTCAAATGACATAGTCTCTTCATACTCATCTAAAAAGTCGCGGGTTCGAGTATTTCTATTTTGATAAAAAAAAAAAAATGGTTGCATATCTAAATAATAATCATGTATTATATTGCTCTTCTTCTTCTAGTGTCATTTGTATGGGTAATAATTCATGTCCTAATATCAAATATAGGCATTAAAACACCCAATAAATTAAATATCCTAAAGTTCCAGCAGGGCCTAGGCTCTTTCCTATCATAGGAAACATCCTAGAACTTATTTGCAATTAACCTCACCAAGCACTAATTGCCATGCTTCTCAAATTTATGGACCCATAATATGTTTAAAGCTTGGCAACATAACCGCCATAATATGTTAAAAACCATCGCTATCTGGTTCTAAAATTGTCGCTATTTGTTAGAACTGGTGTAGTGTATCTCCACAATGTTAATGTGTGGGTTATGGATTACGGATTAATATGAATCACAAAAGTCACATCTAGAATCTAAATTAAATAAATTAAAATTTTTATAATTAGATAGAAGTTAGAGTAAAGTTTCAGGAACTAATATGAATTTTAACTCTAAAAAAATATCAAAAACAATATTATATAACTAATAATAGTGGTATACAAATAAAATTTTAACCTAAAAGCTAAAATATTAACTAATATTAATGAAAAATATTAATTTTTAATATTTAAAAAAAAGTTAATTTCCAACAAGATTATTTAAAATCCTTGATTACTACTCCTACGTATAGTATGAAAAGTTAGTTACTTAATTGGGAGTAGATTGCCTTGCTTTTATTCCCTATGCATAAAGCCATAAATATCATTGCAAGCTCGGTTGCTGTGCGGTTTGATTCGATTATTTGAGAAAAAGTCATTTAATCTAATTTTATATTTATTTTTTAGTTTGGTTTGGTTCGATTTTTTATCAACACCAACTAAACCAAATCAAACCAATTAAAATCGATTTGGTTCGATTCAGTTTTTTTAATTTTTCAAATAATTCGAAAAAATATCCCGTTCTAAACTTCTATCCATACTCTAAAATCAAATACCAGAGCAGAACTCAAATCAAGAATAAATAATAAAAAATTAAAATAATAGATGATTAGTAATCACAACCAAAGAAGAAGTAATCAGATCCAAAATCCTAAGCAAAACTCAGAACAGAACATACAATCAAAATAAAGAAATAATCAGATCCAAAACCTTAAACAAAACTCACAACCAAGAACAAATAATCAGTAATCAAAGCTAAAAATCAAAATAACAAATTAGAACGTATACAAGTATCAGATCAGAACCCAAAAACAAAACAACAACAAATAGTCAGATCCAACAAATTTAGAACTGCGAAGCGCCAGCGAATGATTATATGGCTGAGTATGTTTGCATATATGCTTATTGAATGAAATGTGAATGTTGCACTTCACTATCTAAGATACGAGTTTTCCTGGGTGAAAGCAGTGGCTAGCCACCACGTGCTCCGGACTCGATACTCTACTGACCCTATGTCGTAAGTGTGGCCGGACACTGTGAAAGTTTCGGATGAGCTCGCCCCCATGGATAAACACCAGTGTGGGTGTTGTGTATATGTATTGATAATTATGATTGAGAATAACTCAAGTTGGGGATGCACGACAGATGGACAGTCCAATGGTTAGCTACCAGGACTTGTCGGGATGGCTTTATAACTGACAGATGAGACTCATCAGCCGCTAGGACTGGCATACATCATATGCATTATATGTGAATTGTTTGAAATGCCTAATTGACTGCATATTACTTGCTAATTGTCTAACTGCCATATCTGCTTTCTATTTGTACATTTTCTTGTTGATATAATTGTGTTTGCGATATTATATTACTGATGGCAGTTGGAGGTTCAGAGGAATTGGAAAGGGGAGTACTAGTTAGGCTGAAGATCTCTAGCTAGTTGCATATTTCATTCATGGTTTAATCCGTTTATAAGCTTTGATTATCTGTTGGGAGTTCTAGGATTGCCTTCGGCTTTCCCAGGACCATTACATGTTAGATATGTGGGTATTGTTACCATACTGAGAACCTCCGGTTCTCATCCATGCGAATTTTGTAGTTTTCAGATGCAGGACGTGAGGTTCCTCGCTGAGGCACGCTGGAGACTTCTGTATTAGCGAAGATCCTTAGCTCTCGGGACTTTATTTTGGTTTTTATGTTCTTACTTAGATACCTATTATCTCCACTATATACATATATACTGTGTTGACTCCTCTTAGAGGTTATTTTGGAGAACAGGTTTTGTAATTCGTCTTTTGGGTTCCTTACTTTATATATATATATGTATACTTCTATGCTCAGACCGGTTATCTTTGCAAACCAGGTCTCGAGTCTTAATATCCGTATTTTTGGCACTCTTTTATTTATATACTCGCGTTAGCTTATCCTTTATCTGTTTCGTTACGGTATTGATCGAAGTGTTGCGCTTTTCAATTTGCAATTTTGTTTTACCCTTTTTTTCTTCAAAGGCTCCTAGTTATAACCACTTTTTTTACACTACTATATATGCTAAATTTTATTTTTAGAGGTCCTAATACCTCGCCACCTTTGTTTTATGAGTTAAGCATAAGGCTCTGTGTGGTAGGGTGTTACATATACTGTTATCACACACAAGTTGAGAGGAGTTTGGAGAACCAAAGGCGATTATGAGGTTTTGGATGTTGGTTTTGGTTATTTCCTCATCAAGTTTGACTTATGGGAAAATAGAGAGAGTTCTTCTAGGCGGTCCGTGGATGATAACGGGAAATTATGTGGCGGTAAAGCCGTGGTGCCCTTCTTTCCGTCCATGTGAGGATTCCTTTGGATCTACTTTAGTTTGGATAAGAATCACCGGACTTAGCATCTGGTATTATAGTGAGAAGGCTATCTTAAACATAGCGAGAGCGGTGGGAAAGCCGATTAAGGTTGATTTAGCCACCAAGTCAGCTAAGCGTGGCAAATATGCAAGAGCGTGCATTCAAATCAATCTCGGCTAATCTGTGATATGCAAGATTCTGGTTGATGACTTTGAATACACCATTAAATAAGAGAACCCGCATCTCATTTGCGAAAAATGTAATTGCTTTGGGCATGTTACCCAGGATTGTGGGAAGGCAAAGGGGGAGGAAGAGACTCTACCGGTGGAAAGGACCGTCGCACCGTCACAGAAGGAACAAGATGGGGGAAAAGGCAAGCCATCAGCAACCACCAAGGTCAAATCAGCAGAGAAAATGGTGCACCATAATTTTGAATTTGAAAACGCAGGAGTCAATGCTGTGTTGAATATGGAACATGCGGATCTTGTGGGGGGAACGTTGCATGAGATTTTGGAAGATATTAATGCACCTATTGATGGGGAGTGGACTACGGTTACCAAAAAAGGAAAAGCTAAGATAGGCTCAAAAAGAGGCTTTATTCTTAAAAGGCCCAATGTTGATAAGAAACCAACACGGGTTGTTAAAGGCCCATTATTAGTTGATAGAGAGGTCAAGAAGCCCGCTCCAAAAGACAAGGCAACACACACAGAAAACTTTCCTTTCTTGGGAGTTCTTCGAGAGTGAGCAAAGAGGGCGTGACACCTGTTTTCTCGACATCGACCATTAATTCGAATCACAAGAGAAGGAGACCTCCCTCTCTTCAGAGTTCACCAACCGATCATGTCGGTGAAGACAAGCAAGATGAGACCAAACAGAAAGGAAGTGCTGTTCTAGAAGGAACTACCAAGATGCATGTGAGACAGAGGACCTTCGATGTGAGAGGTGGATGTTGCCGTTCTATCATCAAACTTGATTTTTATGGTTAGTGATTTTATGGACTTGATCAATTGGAACATAAGAGGAGCATCAAACAAGATAGCTCGAGTACATTGCAAATAATTGGTAAAACGATTTAATCTTACTTATGTTATTCTTGTAGAGACACATCTTACTTATGGATGGCTTTCCTTTCTCAATCACAATATTTTACTAATATTTTATATTTTAAATTTAATAATATATAAATAAAATGTTAACTAAAAATATTATCTAATATCGATAAAAAAATATTTTCATAACATTTTTCATTATATATAACGACATCATCATCACTAGTTATATATGACCCCATAAAAATCTTTAAGTAAGGACAATTTATTATTTTATCACAATCTAGAGAGTAGGGCCTAACTTTTTTAAAACATAAAGTGAACAATATAAAATACAAAATTTCCTCCTACGCATACATATGCATGATTTTTCTCCATCCTCGGATCTGTTCATCACATCATCGTGACTTATGCCAAAGTTTTTCATATTTTATTCGTGAATAAATTTTTTGTGAATACTACGTATTGATAAGGATCGGATAAGGATAGAGATAATGTGTGTATGCGTATACCGTGTGTGTATCTATATAGACGTTGATATTAATTGGTTGATTGATTGGACGGAAAATAACTCTATATATATAGAGAAACTCTCACTAGTACACACAAGCAAGAAGCTAGCGCTAATAGCAATGGACTATGTTTCAATGCTTCTTCTATTGTCTTTTGTGTTGGTAACTATTCATGTCCTAATCTCAAACTTAGCCCAAAAAAAATCACTCAAACTTCCACCAGGGCCTAACCCTTTTCCAATCATAGGAAACATCTTAGATTTTGGTAATCAACCTCACCAAGCACTTGCTAAGCTTTCTCAAACCTATGGACCCATAATGACTATGAAGCTTGGTAACATAACCACCATAGTTATTTCATCTCCACAATTAGCCAAAGAAGTGCTCCATAAACGTGACCAAATCTTCTCCAATAGGACTATCCCAGATTCTGCTACAGCACATGACCACCACAAATTTTCAATTGTATGGTTGCCACCAACAACTCAATGGAGGAGTCTTAGGAAATTTTGCGCAACCAAAGTGTTCTCAACACAAAATCTAGACTCCGCAGAGGTTCTTGCTCTTCGTCGAAAGAAGGTTCGTGAATTACTGGATTTTGTGAAGGAAAAAAGTGAAAAGGGCGAAACTTTAGATATTGGTGATGTTTGTTTTACGACCGTGCTTAATTCGATATCAAACACTTTTTTCTCTATGGATTTGGCTCATTACACTTCTCAAAAGTCACAAGAGTTCAAGGATGTTATTTGGGGTGTCATGGAAGAAGTTGGAAGACCTAATGTTGTTGACTTCTTTCCAATGTTTCGGTTGCTTGATCCGCAAGGTGCGCGCACAAGACAGAAAGTTTACTTTGGGAAGCTACTTAATTTTTTTGATGGTCTTGTAGAAGAAAGATTGCAATCAAGAAGTTTGAGAATGGAGTCTAAGGATTGCAAAGACGTGTTAGATTCTGTGGTAGATCTCATTTTGGAAGGCAATTCAGAAGTTACCAGATCTCATGTGCTACATTTATTTCTGGTTAGTTTCTTTTTTTTTATGAAATAATAATAATAATAATATAAAAGATACAAGAAAGATGTATCTAATTCTCTAGCATCTAATATTTTTCAAACTTTATTACGTATGAATGAAAAAATATAGAAAAGATACGAGAAAGATGTATCTAATTCTCTCACATCTAATCTTTTTCAAACTTTATTATATATGAATGAAAAAATCTTTTGTCTCTATCATTAAGAGGATCAACAATCTCTTTCTCATCAATGATTTGTCAATAAACCTTACAATACATTTCATCTATCTTTTGGATTTTTTTACTAATAATTAATGATATTATTAGGATTTATTTGTGGCTGGAATAGACACAACATCAAGCACAATAGAGTGGGCAATGACCGAACTAGTCCATAACTCTAAAAAACTAGTGAAAGTTAGAGAAGAACTTGAACAAGTCCTTGGCAAAGGTGAACAACAACTTGAAGAATCACATATTTCAAAGCTTCCTTTCCTAAGAGCAATTGTTAAGGAAACTTTACGTTTGCATCCACCTGCCCCATTTTTAGTGCCTCATAGGCCAGAAGATGATGTTGAACTATGTGGCTACATGGTGCCTAAAAATGCACAAATCCTAACAAATGTATGGGCTATGGGGAGAGATTCAAGTGTTTGGACCAATCCTAATGAATTCATGCCTGAAAGATTCTTGGAAAGTGAAATTGACTTTAAGGGACAAAATTTTGAGCTAATTCCCTTTGGAGCTGGAAGAAGAATTTGTCCTGGATTACCATTAGGGTTTAGGAGTATACACTTTGTGTTAGCTTCTCTTTTATTTGAATATGATTGGAAGCTTCCAAATAATGTAAAGCCAGAAGAGATGGATATGTCTGAGAAATACGGATTAACCTTGCACAAGGCACAACCTCTTCAAGTTATTCCTGTTTCCATGCATAACAATATCAAGTGATATATGTAAATTTAATTTGGACAATAAATAAAATAAAGTTGTGAAAATTAGACCCAATATTAATTGTTGAGAAGTTTGTTATAGTTAACCGGTTTATAGTTGCCTATGTTGTTTTATCTTTATGTTTTAGGCTTTTAGCTTGATTTTAAATTAATTATTTATTGTATCTCGTGCGTTTTAAAATTTGTTCGAGATATATTCATATAATTAAATAAATCCCGTATAGGCATCGATCATATTGGTTATAATGCTAGTCTATATTTTGGTTTAATGTTTTGGTTTTAGAATAGAAACAAAGAGTTGATGTTAAGTTTCGTATAGGATTAAATAAAATCAACTACGGTTGTTTTGCCTAATTTTCTTTGATTATCAAATATTTTTAAATTTTTTTTTGTATATTTTAAATGTATTAAAATTTTAAAGATTGAATAATAAAATCACGACCTTCACTATTTGCAACCACTCTCATTAATCAAATATTGAGAAAGGAAAAGTATAATAGCAAACTAAATGATTTGATATAATGTTATAGCAAAAATGATCCAAAAGATCCTTTATGACTATAGGAAACTGATGGTTAAATAACTGTGGATTTACCTTCAAGAGTGGAACTGGGGGTTAAGATGCCACTCAAGAAGCACATGCTTCTCATTAACTGCATCACGAATATACGGATACATATTCATTGCAGTTCTTGAATGAAAATCTCCACCGGCTTCAAAGACTTCCAACATGCTCTTATAGTTAGCAAGATGTGAAAGGATCCTAAACAAGAAATAGAGTAAAACAAAGGAACACATCAATCTACCTTCTGAAAACAAGTAACATTAAATAATATATGATATATGATGTACCTCATATATGGGTTCAATATTTTGAAAGAGGGGTTCCAAAACTGATCTTTGCATAGTCATGGAGATGGAACTAGATCATGGCCTAGAGAAATTTAAATAACAAAATCACATCAACAAAAATATCAAATTATAAGTGTATGTCTGTCAACAAAACAAGTGTCAAGTGAGAGAAATAAATCAAAATAACACAGGGAGCAAAAGAGCATACAATATTTAGCATTGTCACAAAAGAGTCGAATTCATCTACATACATCGTATTGGTGCTATTTACACATGAAAACTGATGTGATTTGGATCCCAAAACAACTTTATTTCCAACATTGTTAACTGATTCTCCTTGTTCTCCAGAAGCCAAGGCAAGCTAATCACTTTTTCTCTGAATCAACCCAATAGAGAAAAGGAGAAAAAAGAGAGAGAGAGAGAGAGAGAGAGAGAGAGAGAGAGAGAGAGAGAGAGAGAGAGAGAGAGAGANCAAACTTTAATTAATGTACAGAGGAAATTCAAACCTTTTTGTGTGAATTAATTGGTTAAAAGTATTCCATAAAACTAGTTTCGAATCACAGTCAGCTCATACATCAATTACCATTTACCAAACTAGCAGCACATGCATCAATTACCATTTACCAACATGCCATGCCATGTGATCCAATCCAACAATTGTGCGAAGCAAAGAAAGTGACAGTGAAATCATTAGAGTGCTTGAGCATTACCCTTTCTTTGGTAATAGCTATTTTTAACAGTAGAAAAAATGCTAGATTTTAATTAATAACATCAAATACATGAACAATTTTGTATTTTAAAAGAATTTCTTTAGAGCACTAATTGAACTGAATTTTCTTTTTAAAACTTTTAATGCGAGAAACTGAGAATTATAGCAAAGAAATGAAAATAGCAAAGAAGCAGCAAAACAAAAAGTAAAAGGAAACTATAGAAACGATTGTCAATAGTTGAAAAATGAAATGAATTACCATTTGAATCAACTTCTTTTTCTTTATGCCTTTTCTTCTGGATAAACAAAACCAAATAGTAAGCACTTTCCCTAAATAAACATTAAGATATCAATTACCATAATAATACTAAAAGTTAGAAAATACTTACAGCCATCATGAAGTCTTCAACTACTAAAAAAAATATATATTCAAACCAAACAACGGCAAACAAATCTAGAAGTACAAAAACTCACCACCACTAGAAAGAAGATCTTGTGTTATTGGTTGGCCGGATTATGCCAAAGAAATTAGCTACATTTCAAAACACGTAAACACGTAAGCACTCTACTTTTTCAACTTCTTCGTCATCAAATTCATCTTTAAGAGGTTTTTGTGGCCTTCTTCTTCTCTTTTGTGTGGGAAGCTTTTCATCCTCACCACTTCCAGCATCTTCATGATTAACATTTAGCTTTTTACCCTTTCCTCTACCTCTACTCATAATCTTAAAATTCTCGGCAAATATATGATCATACAAACATGAAAATCTGCAAGCAAGTCAAGCCAAGTTTTAAGACTTTCATTAGAGAACTAAAGATATCAAAGGATTATAAACTCTAACTTCAAACTAAACAGGGTGCACTAGCATATTCTTCCCACCAGCACCTATTTATAATCAAGCATATGTGATATGTATGTACTCACAAAAACAAACACAATCCATGATGAGTCGCAGCAACATAGTGAAATGAAAATCTAAAAGGTTAATGATATTAAAGCTATGACTGAATTTGTGCCTAGGCAAAATAAGCCATAAGAAATATCACCCCCTCCCAAGTCCCAACCATTTCTATAGATAAACAAAGGACTTCTCATTGTTCTTGCACCATTTTATTATTCCATTCATTCACAATAAACAAGTTCTTTGAAACCCTGATTTTTCAGTGATAGAATAGTAAAACCCAAAAGATATTGCAACCACAGATTGGTTTCACATGCAGCATAAAACACACAGTAAGAGGATTAGGCGATTCAACGAAAAAAGAGCAAATCAAGTGAGAAATAATGCACAACTAAGCTTCTAATCTAAACAAAGTATTATTTGGAAGATCCACAATAAACCATACAAAGTATTAAATCCAATAACAACAAAACGAGACAAATAAGTTGCATAACCCAACAAAAACACTGACAAAAAATGTGGGTAACTTGGTTGACATCTCCAGCATAAGACTGAATGAATGGAATCTGCTGCAGCAGAAGAAAACTCTACAACAAGCAACATCAAAAAATGAGTTAATTTATATATCTCAATCTAGAAAAAGCAAGTGGATTCAAATAGCGAAAAACAAAAAGCTGAATAAACAGAGTTAAACTTGAAAATAATAAACAAATGAATCAGAGAATAAACAACATAAACAAAGAAGCACAAATGAATTTTGTTTAGATGAGAAGCCAAACCTTGCGAGTAACCTTGTTCTTCGGGAACTTGACGGTACCTGCGGTTCTCTCCTTCCATCGGTTCCTTTCAATTGGAAAATTAAAGAGTAATAACAATTAAAAGCACATATTTATTGTAATATTCAAAATAAATGATTAAATGATGATCGAAGATTTACTGAAAAAGCATGAACAGGTACTCAACAGTGACGATGGCGACCACCGTGACAGCTCCCTCTCGCGTGTCCCCCTCCTCCGCGACGGCAACGGTTCTCGTGGCTCCCTCGTCGGCAACCAGGAAGCACGACAGTGACTGACGCGACAGGAGCAGCTCCTCTTTCCCCTCCTCGGCGACGACGAAGCGCGAAGCTCCTCCAGCGGTAGCGATGGTTTAGTGACGGCTCCTCCTCTCTCATCGTCGCACTCTCTCCCTCTCTCTCGGGTTTGACTCAACAATGGCGGCGGGCTGGGCGCGACGGAGATGGCAGCAAGGCGGCGTCTCCTTCCTCAAGCTCTCCTCTTCCGCGTGGGTGAGGTGGTGCGTGTGTGTATTGTGTTGTGTGCGTTGGAGAGGGGAAAAGGGGGAGTGAGGATGCGGTGCTGTTGTGAGGGGAAAGGGGGCCCATGTGGTCGGTGTTAGGTTAGGGTTTGTTAATTAAAAACGAGTAAGGTTAGTGTTGCGGAACAGGGATCCCGGACGATGTTCTTCGGATTGCTGGGGTCGCCGAGTACTACCCTGGGGTCTTTGGAAGAGTTTAGGTTTCTTTCGAAGGGCCTTCCTTGAATACAAAAGGTTCGAAGAGTTTCAGGATTCTAAGGAGAAAGAGATTTTGAAAGATGGTGTGCAATGTAATTAAGTAATTATATTCTGTTCGAAACATTTTTTTTTCAATCTTTTTGGCCACGCTTTTGAAGCGTGCCAAAAGAGTTGTAGGAAATCGCTACGCTTTTAAAATGTCACTATAATAAAATATTGTCACCACGCTTTAAAAGTGTACCTATTTTTCTCTATGGCTACGCTTTTTAAGTGTGACAACAAAAAGCATGGTCAAATCTCGAATCAATTGCCACCCTCATAAAAGCGTAGCTATAGACCCCTTTCGCCATGCTTTTTAAGCGTAGCAAGAAAAAACGTGGCCAAATCTCTAATCAATCTCGGCCAATTAAGGTTGATTAAGGAAAAGCCGATTAAGGTTGATTTAGCCACCAAGTCAGCTGAGCGTGGCAAATATGCAAGAGCGTGCATTCAAATCAATCTCTGCCAATCTGTGATACGCAAGATTCTGGTTGATGGCTTTGAATACGCCATTGAATACGAGAACCTGCATCTCATTTGCGAAAAATGCAATTGCTTTGGGCATGTGACCCGAGATTGTGGGAAGGCAAAGAGGTAGGAAGAGACTCTACCGGTGGAAAGGACCGCCGCATCGTCACGGAAGGAACAAGATGGGGGAAAAGGCGAGCCATTAGCAACCACCAAGGTCAAATCGGCAGAGAAAACGGTGCACCAGAATTTTGAGTTTGAAAACGCATGAGTCAATGCTATGTTGAATATGGAACATGCGGATCTTGTTGGGGGAACGTTGCATGAGATTTCGGAAGATATTAATGCACCTATTGATGGGGAGTGGACTACGGTTACCAAAAAAGGGAAAGCTAAGATAGGCTCAAAAAGAGGCTTTATTCTTAGAAGGCCCAATGTTGATAAGAAACCAACACGGGTTGTTAAGGGTCCATTATTAGTTGATAAAGAGGTCAAGAAGCCTGCTCCAAAAGGCAAGGCAACACGCACAAAGAAACCTTCATTTTTTGGGAGTTCTTCGAGAATGAGCAAAGGGGGCGTGGCACCTGTTTTCTTGACACCGACCATTAGTTCGAATCACAAGAGACGGAGACCTCCCTCTCTTCAGAGTTCACCAACCGATCATGTCGGTGGAAACAAGCAAGATGAGACTAAACAGGAAGGAAGTGCTGTTCTGGAAGGAACTGCCAAGATGGGAGACAAAGGACCCTCGATGTGAGAGATGGGTGTTGCCATTCCATCATCAAGCTTGGTTTTTATGGTTAGTGATTTTATGAACTTGATCAGTTAGAACGTAAGAGGAGCATCAA
This sequence comes from Arachis ipaensis, assembly GCF_000816755.2. Classification (NCBI taxonomy): domain Eukaryota; kingdom Viridiplantae; phylum Streptophyta; class Magnoliopsida; order Fabales; family Fabaceae; genus Arachis; species Arachis ipaensis. The sequence goes on along the minus strand of NC_029786.2, from coordinate 101,194,246 downwards.
ACAAGATGGCTTGAGTACACTGCAAAGAATTGAGAGACTGAGACTGAGACTGAGAGGCTAAAAAAGATGGTAGTGAGATGGTAGTATTTGTTTTGAGGTACTGAGACAGAGACTGAGAGACTAAGATTCAGTATCATGTTTGTTGGTTCAGAGATTGGTACTAAAATTTCTGTTTCCGTTTCCAAAATTTCAGTATTTTAGTACCTCCAAAAAGTAGGAACATATGAGACTAAAATTTTTAGAGATGAAAACTGAAACTTTAATAACATTTTATACCTAAAATATCCTCATTTCAATTAATTAATTCCAATTTTACTTTTTGTGCAAATTAAATTAGAATTTCATTCTTGTTTCAATTTTTATCTTCCATTTTGCACCAAACAGAATACTGAGATTTATGTCAATCTCTATCTCTTAATCTTAGTCTTTCCGTCTCTATCTCTCCACCAAACGTTACTTTTTGTGAACAATAAAATACAAAATCATTTGCAAAATTTTCTCCTACGCATACATGAATCATTTTTCTCCATCCTCGGATCTGTTCACATCATCCTGACTTATGCCAAAGTTTTTCATATTTTATTTGTGAATAAATTTTTTGTGGATACTACGTTATTGATAAGGATCGGATAAGGATAGAGATAATGTGTGTATGCGTATATATCGTGTGTATATATAGGGATATGTTAGGTAATCAATAAATTTTTTAAACAGTATAAATAATAAGCTTTTAAAATTAGCTCAATTTAAGTAAAATACATTATACTTTAAATTATACACATAAATCTTAATATTAGTATAATCATCTGTACACTTCGTGAATTGAACATCTGAACATCTAATGAATTGAATATTCAATATATCACAATGTCTAATATTTTTATTGTCTACCTATACTTTTCTATATATATAGATGTTGATATTAATTGGTTGATTGATTGGACGGAAAATAACTCTATATATATAGAGAAACTCTCACTAATACACACAAGCAAGAAGCTAGCAATAAAAAATAATATTATTGTAGCTAGCGCTAATAGCTCAATGGACTATGTTTCAATGCTTCTTCTATTGTCTTTTGTGTTGGTAAGTATTCATGTCCTAATCTCAAACTTAGTAAAAAAAAAATCACCCAAATCCCTCAAACTTCCACCAGGGCCTAACCCATTTCCAATCATAGGAAACATCTTAGATTTTGGTAATCAACCTCATCAAGCACTTGCTAAACTTTCTCAAACCTATGGACCCATCATGGCTATGAAGCTTGGTAACATAACCACCATAGTTATTTCATCTCCACAATTAGCCAAAGAAGTGCTCCATAAACATGACCAAATCTTCTCCAATAGGACTATCCCAGATTCCGCTACAGCACATGACCACCACAAATTTTCAGTTGTATGGTTGCCACCAACATCTCAATGGAGGAGTCTTAGGAAAGTTTGCGCAACCAAAGTGTTCTCAACACAAAATCTAGACTCGACACAGGTTCTTACTCTTCGTCGAAAGAAGGTTCGTGAATTACTGGATTTTGTGAAGGAAAAAAGTGAAAAGGGAGAAACTTTAGATATTGGTGATGTTTGTTTTACTACCGTGCTTAATTCGATATCAAACACTTTTTTCTCTATGGATTTGGCTCATTACACTTCTCAAAAGTCACAAGAGTTCAAGGATGTTATTTGGGGTGTCATGGAAGAAGTTGGAAGACCTAATGTTGTTGACTTCTTTCCAATGTTTCGGTTGCTTGATCCGCAAGGTGCGCGCGCAAGACAGAAAGTTTACTTTGGGAAGCTACTTAATTTTTTTGATGGTCTTGTAGAAGAAAGATTGCAATCAAGAAGTTTGAGAATGGGGTCTAAGGATTGCAAAGATGTGTTAGATTCTGTGGTAGATCTCATTTTGGAAGGCAATTCTGAAGTTACTAGATCTCATGTGCCACATTTATTTATGGTTAGTTTCTTTTTCTTTTTTATGAAATAATAATAATAATAAAGTTTGAAAAAGAAATAAACGTAGGACTTATGTAAATCATAATATAAAGTGGTTCTACATTAGTTGCGTGCACTAAATCTATGAAATTTTAATTGTACTAATTATATGATTAAAATTGACAAAAGTATATTACATTAATTTTTAACTTGGTAC
>NC_029786.2:101190194-101192082 GCF_000816755.2 Arachis ipaensis | reverse complement strand
TACATGACTAATAAATATTATTATTTTTTTATCAGTATTTAGTTAGTAATAATTTATATCCATGCATATTTATAAATATTTTGCACACAATAAGTATATAATTTGTACTTATATTTATAAAAAATTTTACACACATAAATTAATACAATTTGTACTTACAATAAAATTTATTTATTAAAAATAATTTAATATTTAAACTGATCAAATAATGGTTAAAAAGACAAGTTAGGAATATAAAATAGCACGTTCATTTAGATCTTTTTACATCATGTACGTTCATGTACATTGTGTGATTATATCCTTTTATCCTAAGGTTCAGTGCTTGACTGCTGAGTTTGATTATAAATGACTACTGAGTTTGATTATACTCAAGTTTAGTGCTATATTTGACTAATGAGTTTGATTATATTTGACTATTGAATTTGATTATAAATATTTATTGAATTTAATTATAGTCACGTTCAGTGCTATATTTGACTATTGAGTTTGACTATAATAAAATTCGAGTAAGAAGTTGTGGATTTAAGAAATAGTAACATCTAATAGGGCTTATTGAGTGAGTTTTCAAAAAAAAAAGAGAAGGGTAGCGTGTGGAATGATGAAATGGAGTGATTGTGAGTTTTCCTTTCGTTTTCTCGCCTTAGTTAGAGAGAAAAGTTTTTGGTGGGCCCCACATCACTTTTTGCTATGGTTGTAATTTTCCTTCACATTTTCTTTCAAAAACCAAACAAATAAAAGTATACATTTTCCTTCTATTTCTTTCCGTCCATATCAAATTCTCCCTATTTTCCATCTAAACAAACATAGCCTAAGAGAATCAACAATCTCTATCTCATCAATCATCTGTCAATAAACCTTACAATACATTTCATCTATCTTTTGGATTTTTTTACTAATAATTAATGATATTATTAGGATTTATTTGTGGCTGGAGTAGACACAACATCAAGCACAATAGAGTGGGCAATGACCGAACTAGTCCATAACTCTAAAAAACTAGATAAAGTTAGAGAAGAACTTGAACAAGTCCTTGGCAAAGGTGAACAACAACTTGAAGAATCACACATTTCAAAGCTTCCTTTCCTAAGAGCAATTGTTAAGGAAACTTTACGTTTGCATCCACCTGGTCCATTTTTAGTGCCTCATAGGCCAGAAGATGATGTTGAACTATGTGGCTATATGGTGCCTAAAAATGCACAAATCTTAACAAATGTATGGGCTATGGGGAGAGATTCAAGTGTTTGGACAAACCCAAATGAATTCATGCCTGAAAGGTTCTTGGAAAGTGAAATTGACTTTAAGGGACAAAATTTTGAGCTAATTCCCTTTGGAGCAGGAAGAAGAATTTGCCCTGGATTACCATTAGGATTTAGGAGTATACACTTTGTGTTAGCTTCTCTTTTATTTGAATATGATTGGAAGCTTCCAAATAATGTAAAGCCAGAAGAGATGGATATGTCTGAGAAATATGGATTAACCTTGCACAAGGCACAACCTCTTCAAGTTATTCCTGTTTCCATGCATAACAATATCAAGTGATATATGTAAATTTAATTTGGACAATAAATAAAATAAATTTGTGAAGATTAGACCCAATATTAATGGTTGAGAAGTTTATTATAGTTAACGGCCGGTTTATAGTTGCCTATGTTGTTTTATCTTTATGTTTTAGGCTTTTAGCTTGATTTTAAATTAATTAATTATTGTATCTCGTGCGTTTTAAAATTTGTTCGAGATATATTCATATAATTAAATAAATCCCGTATAGGCATTGATCAAATTGGTTATAATGCTAGTCTATATTTTGGTTTAATGCTTTGGTTTTAGAATAGAAAGAAAGAGTTGATGTTAAGTTTCGTATAGGAATAACTTCTTTCGGTAATGTTAA
>NC_029786.2:101188972-101190085 GCF_000816755.2 Arachis ipaensis | reverse complement strand
TGCACCCCCACTCCTTTCTCTTCCCTTTCTTCTCTCCCTCATCCAAGCAGAAAATCTACAAGCAAAAAACCTCACAACAAACTCAGATTATGCAATACAAATAGAAATTTCAGTTCACACAGAAGAAGATGAAGAAGACGCAGAAGAAAAATCAGATTTCTGTTTCCTAGTCCAACCACAGCAGCAACAACCAAAATCAACAGAATGGCAGTTCAAACAACAATTCAGCAATCCTCATTGTCAAGTTATAGTTACAAATATGCGGTGTCACAATTTCAAAAACAACAACAAAATTCATGCCAAACTTCAAACCAGATTTGAACAAAACCGCATCCGCATCAGAGATATCTTCTTCCATGAACAAGTTCAATCGATTTGAACACACAAGCAACCCGAATTTCAATTCTACAATCAGATTTCCTGATTCAGGGACCAGCTTACATGTATGCCGGAACGCAACCTTTGGATGCCGGTGGTCGTCCGGGCGGGGAACACATCCGATCTAGGACGAAGCAGCGGCAGATCTGACAACAAGTATCGGCGCCAAGGACGGCACCTCTGTGAAGGGGGAGCAGATGCTTGCGACGCCCTGGGTTGACGGAGTGGCAGCAGCGATCGGCACCGGAGATCCTTGAAGGTGTGGCGGAGGGTTCCGACGCGTTTCTCCGAAGGGTTTGTCGGAGGGTTCCACCTGATGCAACTCAAGCAAGCTCTTCTCGATCTCTTTCGCCGCATCGTGCCTGTCCTGAATCTCAACCACGGTTTCCATCACTTTTCCCATCCCATGCTCCCCAATCGCCTTCCCCAAGAACTCCTCTTCCTCGCCATTCGAAATGATCTTCTCGATCACTTCTTCGTCCGGGTACTCACCGGTCACCGTGAAGTACCTTCTTTCAACAGTCTCCTTGTACTCTGTCATCATCCTTTGCCTCAGCCCCTGGAATTCCATCATCAGCTCCTTCAGCTTCTTCCAGAGCCCGTTCGTGACCACAATCCGAGTGCGGTAGATGGCAGTTGTGGTCCCGTCCTTGAGTCCCGAGAGCCTCCTTGTCCATGTCTTCCAGATGGGCTCGAATGGCCCGGGCCTTCTTCGAGGGAAAGGGAAGAGAAGAG
>NC_029786.2:101188168-101188754 GCF_000816755.2 Arachis ipaensis | reverse complement strand
GTTGACATTGATTTTTAATTAAATTTATAAATTATTATTATTATTAAAAAAATTATTTGATTCAAATTTTTATGTGTAAAAAAATTTTATTTAATTTTTTATTTAATTTTTTTAACCTTTTTATGGCTCAATTAATTTCAAAAATTCCTATTCATGGTATCCGTCCTAACATGGCCGCTAGATTATTATTCTTTTCTTCTGTTTAATCTTTATTTCGAGAATTTTTCTGACGTTACAATATATATTAATGGACAAAAATTTAACTTGTAATTGATCCGTACTTAGTACAGCAGTGTTTCAATAAAGTAGTTAGAACATGTGAAAATTTTCCTATTCTATTATTTGGGTTACCTCCCCCAAAGTAAAAAATAACGTCACAATTTAATGCTATATGTACATAATTTTGGCCATATTTCCAAAATAAACAAAGGAAAAAAAAAAGGTACTCCAAAGTGTATCATATACTCTTCTAACATTCATCAAGTCTTCGTTTAACTTGTGAGAGAGAGGTAACCAACTCTAAACGTTAAAAACAAAAATAAAACTATTTATCCAAAATTTTAAAGTTAAATTAAGTTGATAAAAT
>NC_029786.2:101187086-101187932 GCF_000816755.2 Arachis ipaensis | reverse complement strand
ATAACAAATGTTATAATTAATTATTAATAAAAATTAGACTCTTTCACATGAAGATAATAACTAAGAATCTTATTATTTGATATTTTTTTTATCTATAAAGGTTCTGGTCTTTTTAGCCGACGAGACTTTTATCCCTTTACGATCTTTTTGTAAAAGAAGCTTAATTTTATAAATTTTTTGTACAATTAATATAATTTTAAAAGATTTATATTTTTATAATGTTATTACGGATAAAAATACTAGCATATATCTGGTGTAAAAGAAACTTGCCAAAGAAGAAAATAATGCAACCAATAACCATGGATTATTACTACCTTGCACTTCTCATATATATCTTGTGTGTGGATATGCATTCGTGTTCTTATATCATATAAGAACGCAGTTATATCCAAATTAAGCATTAAAAACCCAAAACCCTCAATTGTCCACTAGGACCTAACCCTTTTCCTATCATAGAATTACAAAAAAGTTATATATATATATATATGAGTTTAACTCTTAGAATTGAAATTGAATGGATAAGCCAGAAATTATGTTGAATTATATGACTACATGGTGCCTAAAATTGCACAAATCTTGTATTCTTTGATATAGAATACTAAATTCTTAATGTATTTTCACATATTTATAATGGTTAATTTTATCTTTTTTTAGCTTGATTTAAATTAATTAATTATATCCCATTTTAATATTCTTGACAGATATATTCATATAAATAAATCCCGTATAGGCATTAATTTGGTGTAAAATATATTTTGGTTATTTTGTTTTTAGATTAAAAAGAAAGGGGGTGTTATATTTCCAATAGAGATAACCTCTTTTTCTTTAATTTTAAAATTTTGAAGT
>NC_029786.2:101182877-101186989 GCF_000816755.2 Arachis ipaensis | reverse complement strand
ATATATGGTGGGAACCTAATCCCTCAAGCTAAAAACAACAAAACAATTTAATGCTGTACATATCTTTTATTTCTCCCCGCAAAGTTTGTGTTAGGTACGCCTTCATTCTCTATATCACATGACACATTCAATTCTTGGTTTAACTTGCCGACCATATAACCACAAATTAAATCAAGGATAATATGTCACATTCTACATGTGCCTTAAACGAAGAAGACGATGAGATTTGACAGAAAAACACTATACTATACTAAAACATTAAGAAAAAAAAAAAAAAAAAGAGAGGCCTATTAATTCTGTTATTTTTGAAAAGAGTATGTTTTTCCTATTTTTTCTAGACAGGTTACACTCCCACATAAAGAGTTACAAACTGCTATATATATATGAACAGTTGTCACGTTAAAACTATTTCTTGCATCCATACTAATGTCATAATGAGAAACAAACACTCTAAATATGGTTGGTAGTAGGCTTATAATAAGAGCTAAATCTTCTCCCGAAAAAAAAAAAACAATAGAGTAGAAAAAGAATCAATAACCTCATGACGATCAAGATCCAAGAGCAGTGGCAGGAACAAAAAAGAAAAACTTGCGAACGAGCGAAAACTCGACGAGGACAATGTCAATAACATAGCCAGTAACATGAAGCTTCAAATTCCTCAAAACAAAATATCCCCCTACCATTCTTACCTTCAGAATGTGTTTCGCAACGGAGCAATGAAGAAGAGGGAACAAGACCGCTAGCGACAAGCACGAACTAGACATGCTGATGCAACGGACAACGAAGCTAGAACAGGAAAAGAAGCTGGTGACGCGAAGAATTGGACCTGGCAGTGGACGACAAAGCATGCTAGACCAGGCAAGGAAGATGGCGAAGAACGGCGGGACGACGGCAGTGAGAAGAATGGCAGCGGTACTGGAGGCTAGGGTTTGTTGGTAGTCTTAAATTGGCCCCTGAAATTTCAATTGACTTAATTTGAACCCTCAAGTTTTAATAAGTGACTCACGTTAGTCCTTCTGTTAATCTCCATTAACGGAATGCTTACCTGGAACGTCAAGTGACACGTGAACCATTACATGGCCTGATAAGACTGTGCTGACATGAAAAAATTAGTTTAGACTCAATTTAGCCTTTTTTAATAAACATAAAATCCTAACAAGTGACAAAGTCCCAAATTGAGATCATTGTTTGGGTGTTGGAGAAGATGGCGGAGAGTACCAGACAAAGTTTCAAAAGCTGCAATAGGTCTCATATAATGTTAGTACCTAGCAGTAACTATGAACCCAAGTGATATCATCATTTTCCATCTATTGATGTTGAGACTGTAAAGAAACAAAATTTGTCCAAAGTCTGTTACAATTTACACACCAAATCAATACAGCTAACAACACAATATAGTGACCAACATATGAATTCTAATGAATTAATGATTAAGGAATTACCACATAGACAGAGGGAGTGAGATGGGTAATGAAAGATACAATAAAGGCAAACATTATTATAGGAATTGGCCAAAGTGAAATGGTTCCTGCCACTTGTGCTATGATTTCCTCTTGGTATAAGAGGCTTCAAATTAGGGTGGTGAAGATGAACACCGAAAGAAGAATCAGTGAAGTTAGGAACAAAACAATCCATAATTTTTGAAGGTACACTTCCATCATGCCATATTTCTTTGCACCGTATGCTTGACCACACAGTGTTGACAAAGCACTTGCCATTCCTAATTGCAATAATTGTCATTATAAACATAAATAAAATCGGAGGAAGAACTTAGTAATGTGAATAGGGACCATATTATGATTGCAATTGTATTTGTAGTACAAACAAGTCAAGACAATTCAACAAAATAAATTCATAGCATAGGTTAAATTGAAACACAAAATACAAACAAAAAAGCACAGATAAAACCTTTGAAGTAACACCATTTTGATTATTCTGATAGCAAAAGTTCAAAAGCTTGAAATCTTATTTTCTTTTTTTATTTTAGAAAATAACAGGAATCATTATTGATTGATAGCAGAAGTTGAAGTACACCAAAAAATATTACAGAAAAAAAATTGAATTTTAATTGACGAAGCAGAAGAGAATCCTCCAGATTCTTTTTAACACAAATATTGTTCCATCCCCAAAATAAAAATAAAAAAAGGAGAGAATAAGCTCTTTTTGTCAAATTTATTTAATTAATAATAAAGAAAATCTTAGCAAGCCACTAAACCCAATCCATTTGAGCATCAAATAATGAAATCAATGGCTTATAAATCCCAATCAAGAAAAGACCCAAAACATGATATTGAACCCAATCGTAGAATGGTTGTATTACTATATTTCTGGGAGAAACGGTGGTGCACAAGTTGTTCTTCCTCATCCTAGCAAACGGAAACACGTGCGACGAACTTTGCCGGCGACCTAAAGTGGCAACGACATTGATCTTCCACAGTATGGTGTATGCGAGAGAATGAAAAAAAAAAGAAGAAGAGTTTCCTTGTTTGAGTGATTTGATCATAGGTGATGAAGTGTAATTGAATTTTAGCCCCAAAATGGATAAAACGATGCGTCTAAAGAGAGATTACGCGCCAAGAAAGAAACGACGCCATTTAATAAGGTTAGGTGTCAGACCTACGTGTTACTTAATGTTCCAGGTAAGCATTCTGTTAATGGAGATTCACAGAAGGGCTAACATGAGTCACTTATTAAAATTTGGGGGTTCAAATTGAGTCAATTGAAATTTCAGGGACCAATTTGAGACTACCAGCAAATTTCAGGGGCCATTTTGAATATTAACTCTACAAACTGCTATAGATATGAATAGTTGTCACATTAAAACTATTTCTTGCATCCATACTAATGTCATGATGAGAAATAAACACTCTAAATATGGTAGGTAGTAGGCTTCTAATAAGAGCTAAATTTTCCCCCAATGAAAAAAAAACAATGGAGTAGGAAAAGAATCAATAACCTCATGATAATCAAGATCCAAGAACAGTGGCAAGAACAAAAAAGAAGAACTTGCAAATGAGCAAAAACTCGATGAGGACAATGTCAATAGCATGGCCAGTAACATGAAGCTCAAATTCCTCAAAACAAAAAATCCCCCTGCCATTCTCACCTTCGGAACGAGCTTCACAACGTAGTAATGAGGGAGAGGGAGCAAGACCGCTAGCGACAAGCACGAACTAGACATGCCGACGCAACAGACGACAAAGCTAGAACAGGAAAAGAAGCTGGTGACGCGAAGAATTGGACCTGGCAGTGGACGACGAAGCATGCTAGACCAGGCAAAGAAGAAGGCGAAGAACGGCGGGACGACGACAGTGAGAAGAATGGCAATGGTACTGGAGGCTAGAGTTTGTCACCTTTTTTGTTTGATTGAGAGGAAATCTTGGTGATTTCTGGAGGTATCAAGGTGAGAAAAGGAGCGAAGGATAAAAAGGAGGATTGGAGGAATTTTTTGTTTTTTAATTATTTTTAGAAAATACAAAACAACATCGTTTAAAGATAATCAATTTACGATTTAATGATTTTTGGCCGATTTTCAAATTTACGATTTTTTCTATTGAACCAAACTAGAAATGTCATCAATTTCCAGTCAAATCGGTCGGACAGGTCCATTTTTCAGAACATTATAGAAGATTAAAGAAACCTCCGTCCTATTTATAGGCAAAGTTCGATTAGTTTTTTAAATGTTGCAAAATAACTTTTAATGTGCATCATTTGAAAAATCCATTTTCTTTATAGGTTATCAACATGCACAAACGCAATTCGCACCTAATTTTTTTAAGAATTTAATTGTTTGCATAGTAATTTAATTACTATGTATAATATTTTAAATTTTATTTATTTTTTCCATTCAAAATTCAAACTTTATACAGTAATTTAATTACTCTACACACAGTATAATATGCATAACTGTAAAAATCAAACTGGATCATCTGATTCGACTAGAAAATCGACAAATCGGACTGATTCAACTTTAAGACTATTTAAAATTGAAAATTGGCATAAATTGATCAAAACCAGCGTAAATGATATAAATCGATCGATCAAAATTCGAGAACTAGTGTAGACTAGTAAAAAAAAAAATTCTAAAAATTAAAAAAAACATGGTTTAAACT
>NC_029786.2:101178124-101182734 GCF_000816755.2 Arachis ipaensis | reverse complement strand
AAATTATTGTAAAAAATAAAATATTAAAATTTTATATAATTATTTAATAATAATTAACTGATTTAACCAGTATTTATCAGTTCAATCAATAAATTAATAAATTAATAGAGTGATTGATTTGATTATCCTTTCTAACAATCATGATGATATGCGTTAAACTGGCTAGACCCAATATCATCAGGGTCATTCCATGGTATAGATTGAAATTGGTACAGATTTACAGATTTTTTGTCTAAATTCATATGAGATCGACACGTTGCTCTGCTGTTGCAGGGCTTGTCTATCAGTTGATGTTAGGGTTGGCTGAGCCATTAGCCAAAGTTTTTTGGTTGGAGTGTCTGTTGGTGGACTTGTTAAGGTGGGCTATGCCAAAAAAAATATTTGGGTATCTAAAGAAGATGGGTTTTGTTTTTTTCTTTGTGAATGGAAGGGAGAAAAAAAATTCCGGCCGCATACCCTGATGCATCAAAGGAGGGTGAAGCACTGACGAAGATGTTATGCCAAAAATTGATGTCCTAGGTTTGAGAGCCAGGGAGACAGCCGCTGAAGGTGTTGCCGTGGCAGAGGTCAAAAGCTTGAAACCAACTCCAGTGTAGGTTGCTGGTTCCTCTCGTATCCGGCGCTGACTGCGGCTGTGCGTGAGACGCTACCACTACAAGCGCGGGCGGAAGCTGGTGCTGCGCTACTTCCCGGATCAGTGCAGGTATGAAGTAGACTGGTTTTTGAAGAAAACGCATCGCACCAAGGTGGTTTGTTCCCATGGCTGCCGCGATTCAACACTTGCAACGCGACCCTCCGATTCATCATCACGTGTGGAGTCAGGCCCTTTATGACGTTGACTTGGCCCCCACAGTTGTAGACCCGGCGACGACAAGGTCTACGGCCGGTCCCTTAATGATTCACTGGTTTGTCCACCGATCTACTTCCGCTCGCCCACTGCTGCTACTTCAACCATGGAGTCAATACCAACCACCGAATTCACCTGACGTTGCTGGTATACCCCGCACTTTTATTCGGTGCTGATGGTTGCCGTGCCTGACGTGAAGTTTGGGGCTATCTTCTTATGTCATTTTGTTTCTAGTCCACTCATGGCCAAAAACTAAAAACTAAAGCAAAGGCCCAGCCCACTCATGGCCAAAAACAAACAACTAAAGCAAAGGCCCAGCCAGAAACTAACAACTAAAGCAAAGGCCAGCCCACTGACTAAATCCACTTTCAGTTTTGTTACATCGGCTCCAGCTTCCATTAGCCGGCTCCACCTTCACCGGCCAAGGCAGACAATGTTATAAAGCCCTGCCAAGTCTGTCCCCTAACACCATCATCTTTGTCACTTGTCAACACCTCCTTAAATCTGTATGAATAAATCTGTACCTTATAACTGGCCATATCATCAATATCCTAATCTGCGATCCACTATTAAGGTCCAATTTGGATAAACAACTTAATAAAACTTTTTTTGACAAAATAGCTTAAACAATAAATAATTATATTAAAAATAGTTTATAAATAAGTTATTTTGTATTTAGACAGGTGTAGCAGGTTTAAGATATTGGGCTTTATGGCCCAAATTATGGTTTTTTGTTAATCATGTATCAACTATATTTTAGGCTTAGATTGGAAAAAAATTTAATTAAGCTATTTTTGAAAAATAGCTTAAACAATAAATGACTATATTAAAAGTAGTTTATAAATAAGTTATTTTGTGTTTAGATTTTTAATTTTAAAAGTGTTTATTTTATAGAAATGTGATAAAAGGTAGTAGTATTATGAGAGAAGTCATTTTTTTAACTTCTCTATAAGCTCCTAAATAGTTTCTTAGAAAGCTGCAATTTGGTTTTGAAAATTGCACCAGACATTAATACTACTATTGTTCCGAGGGTTACCTGAAACTGTAGGTCGATCTCGGATGAGATCATCTGTACTGGTCGGAGATGACGTGTCCGGCTGGCTGGTGGCGGCCGGAGTTGTTGTGTCTGACTTGTTGGACTGGCTGCACTTTCTGATCCTTGGCCACCGGAGGGTGGGGGGTACCTGCAAGAGACTCCGATACTTAAGTTAGCATGGGTATTAAGCAGGTTTATTGCAGAATCAGAGTATGAGTTATACCTGGGTGCTCTAGTGTATTTATAATGATGAGGAGTGACCTTTCTAGATAAGATAAGTTAGTTATCTTATCTTATCTTATTTTATCTTTGGGTGAGGTCAGCTTATCTTCAAGGGAACCGCCTTTATGCCTGTGGATTTGGGTCGTGTTCCTTTATTTGGGTCCTTTATTGGGCTTTCCTGTCGATTGGCTGAGCTCTTTAGAAGAAGAGGTCGGATAGTCTGACCTGAAGAGGTCGGTCGCTTTGTCGCCAATCATCCCGGGCTGGATAGCTCGACCCTGGGTATGAACAACTATTTTTCATAAGTCAAAAGCTCAAAAAAATTATTTTTAAAACTTTCCAAACGAACCGTAAGTAATCTTATAGGCATATTATTATTGGTTATTATATAGATATCTGGGTCAGCATATGCATAAGCCAAATTCTTATCTATCCAATATAAATGTGAGACCTATGATGAGTTTGGAAAACTCTAAATTTAATTTGATGATGAACAAACATTATTAATTTAATTAAATTACAAAATTGTCAATTTATTTTTAATTCATGTGTATTAATTGTTAATTTTGTTTATGCAGATTTTAATTGGACCGAAAATATAAGAAAAACTTGCAAGCCCATATATGCATCTTAACTTCATCCTAGATGTTAAATATGATTATGTTGGCTGAATTATTTTATTGGGCCAGCTTGATTTATTACTGCAAGCCCAATGTGCTATTTAGCCTTGTTCAAAGTATGTTATATTAAGTGGCTGAAGCAATTTGTGATTAATTAGGCCAGAACCATGTTGAACAAAGCCCAAAATTAAATTGCTTGAATGCAAGCTTATTTGGTCCGAATCTAATTGAGAAAGAAAGCAAAATTCCAATGCTTCCAGTGGATCTCACTCTTTCATCATATGGATTTCAAATTTATTTAACTTGAATTAAACTTACATTGGAAACATGAGAGAGAGTTAGCTATTGATTTGATGGACATCATCAATGCTACACGCTACCTAATGCAAGGGAAGTGGAAATTTAATTTACTTTGTCATAATCCATTAGTTAATGTTCAAAATTTTCTCTCCTCTCTTTCTCACTTTGCTTCTTGTTTTCGGTCATTACACAGCAAATCATGGAAGCAAAAGCCACCCACCGAAGAGAAGAAGAAGCACGCCACAAGACCATCACAATGATGGCAAGAAAAAGAAAACTAAAAGTATGCTGTGGCTCAGATTCTCATCACTTGTGGTAAGATTTTGGTGAAGAGATCTTGTCTTCTCCATACCCAAAAATGGAAGAGAAGATCTCGGTCAGAGAAGAAGATTCTTGGAGAGGTTGGCTTGACTCTGATCTTGCTCAACCACCACAGGAGGTAGCTACAGTGGCTACGTGATGGAAAGGGCAGAGATTGGAGCAGATGAAGCTGTCATCATCAAGCATGCATCAAGGGCTAGGAGTTCATCTTGGAGAGCAAGGCCAGATGGAAGGCTCGGATTGATGATTGTTGGTGACCAAGGAAGGACTAGAGGTAATTGCATGTTGGGTTTTGAATGGGTTATCTCTTCTCTCTCTGGCCGAACCGGTTCTGTTTGAAGAAGAAGAAGATTAGTTTAGTTTGTTTGGTTTTCAACCTTGGAGGCTTCTCCCTATAAGTAAGGGTGAACAGTCAGGGTTTGATTCAAGGAGTGAGAGTGCAAGGCACAGAGTTTTCATAGCTACCTAAGCTAACAGAAGTTCTTCTCCTTCAATGTTGTTCATTTTGTAATTTTTCTTTTTAATTTTGTCTGTCTTGAGTCTCATGGAAAAAGGCAAACAGTGTGGTTTGTAAGAAAAAGTCATAGAGCGGAAAAAGGCAGAGAGTGCAAAATTAAAAGAAAAAGTCATAGATGTCCTTAGAGGTCCTTTGTACATCTGTGTTGTGTTTCATGATTCTGTGGGAATCCCCTTGCAAGTTGGGTTAGCACTTAGCAGTTGGAAAGTTTGGCAGTGATCAAGTCAAGTTCAGGATTGGGGTTTAGATTCTGGACTTATCCCGGATAGGAAGGGTAATTCCTAGGGAGAATTGGTGTTTGTAATCAAGAATGATTATAGTGAAATTCCATCATCCTTGTGATGGAGACTGGATGTAGGCTGCACTACACTTAGCAGCTGAACCAGGATATATCTGGGTGTATTTTTCTCTCTCTTCTACTCTGTTTCTGTTTCTACTACACAGGAGATAAAACTGAAAAATATCTCGTGCTGATCGACGAGACAAAAAGAAAAGTCTTATGGTTGGGTACAAGACAAAAGAAAAAGTCTCGTTGCTAGTTACGAGACAAAAAGACAAAAAGTCTCTAGAAGTTGTTTCAAAGACTAGCAAGAGTTATTGAAGTGAAAAAGGGGCTAAGATTCAACCCATATTCTCTTAGCCACTTAAAACATCAACCTAAAATTTGACTTTGAAAGATTTAGGGAAAAAATAAAATTTAATGAAGTTCCAGTGTAAAGTTTTAGTATTTAAATACTGAAATTGAAT